>NW_015505357.1:8299-14941 GCF_001515645.1 Sinocyclocheilus grahami | reverse complement strand
ATCTCTCTCTCTCTCTCTATCTCTCTCTCTCTCTATCTCTCTCTCTCTATCTCTATCTCTATCTCTCTCTATCTCTATCTCTCTCTATCTCTCTGTTGCATGCTGGGAGTTGGGTGAGAGTGGTGTTGGGTGAGAATTGAGCTGTGTGATTTCACCTAGTCTTAATTACTTTTTCTTTTTTTTCTTTTTCCTTTTCTTTTTTTTTTCCTTTTTGTTGCATGGTTTAAGGTTGATTTACCTTTGGTTGATTTTGTTGTGGATACTGTGCAGGGAGGGATGGCGTCTCACGAGGAGAATGTGCTCATCTCGGCTGGCGGAGAAGTAGGACATGAGAATATTGTGTCCGCTTCTCGCATGAATAGGGCTGTAGTAGTGTTCTTGAAAGAACAAAATCTTGTTAACCAACTAATCGAGAACGGTCTTGTTATAAATGACAACTTTGTTCAAGTTACCCCGTTACATGCTCCAACAGCGAAAATTACGGTATCGAATGTTCCACCCTTCATTCCTGATGACGCGTTGGAGCGGGAATTAGTTCGGTTTGGCAAATTTGCTAGTGTTTTCAAAACAATTACGCTAGGCTGTAAACATCCATCTTTGAGGCACGTTAAGTCTTTTAGAAGACAGGCGTTTATGTTTTTAGAATCCGCAGAAAATACGCTAGATGTTTCATTTCGAGTGCGACACGAAGGGAGAACATATATGGTGTATGCAACAACTGGTAGTTTAAGGTGCTTCGAATGCGGCGAATTAGGCCATAAGAAGTTCGCATGCCCACATAATCGAGATCTTTTCTCCTTTTTGTTGCATGGTTTAAGGTTGATTTACCTTTGGTTGATTTTGTTGTGGATACTGTGCAGGGAGGGATGGCGTCTCACGAGGAGACGCCGTCCTTGTCCTTGCGCAATGGCTTCAGGTGTGTGCCGGAGGACGGCGTCACAGTGGAGAATGTGCTCATCTCGGCTGGCGGAGAAGTAGGACATGAGAATATTGTGTCCGCTTCTCGCATGAATAGAGCTGTAGTAGTGTTCTTGAAAGAACAAAATCTTGTTAACCAACTAATCGAGAACGGTCTTGTTATAAATGACAACTTTGTTCAAGTTACCCCGTTACATGCTCCAACAGCGAAAATTACGGTATCGAATGTTCCACCCTTCATTCCTTCATTCCTGAATTAGTTCGGTTTGGCAAATTTGCTAGTGTTTTCAAAACAATTACGCTAGGCTGTAAACATCCATCTTTGAGGCACGTTAAGTCTTTTAGAAGACAGGCGTTTATGTTTCTAGAATCCGCAGAAAATACGCTAGATGTTTCATTTCGAGTGCGACACGAAGGGAGAACATATATGGTGTATGCAACAACTGGTAGTTTAAGGTGCTTCGAATGCGGCGATTTAGGCCATAAAAAGTTTGCATGCCCACATAATCGAGAGCGTGAACCAGGGAACAGGCCTACTGTCTCAGGAGAAGTGGTGGTGGAGCACATTACTCAAGAGGAGCAAGCAGGTTCTTCAGAGGTAAGCGAATCTGTTGCGGTGCCGCCCGCTATGGAAGCAAACGAGCATGTTGTCAATGATATTGAAACTAATGTAAATGAACGTCAGCTAAATGAAAATACTGTAACTGTACAAAATATAAACGCAGATGAGCAGCAAGATAATGTTTTGGTAGTTGCAGGGCCCAGTTCAAGATGTGAGGAGCCTGTTTGTTTGGGTTCAAGAAAGAGAGAGCTGTGTCTAAGCAATGATGGTAGTGCAATGGATGATGTTGTATCAGACGAAAATGGTTCTATATTTGATTATGAATGTGATTCACAAGGAGGTTCTTCTGTTTGTGGACCTGAAGGTGATTCTCAGGATATAACCATTAAAGATTCCTCTATGTATACATTAGAGGAAATTAATGGGTTTCTTGATGAGACGTTTGGGAAACAAGTCAATATTAAGGATTTTTTCCCTGATGTTGATAAATTTGAGAGGTCAGTGGCATCTCTGCAAAAAAATGTGAATCTTGATCAGTTAAGTGAAAAGAAACGTTTTCGTTTAAAAAAAGCATGTTACAGTCATTAGAAAATGTAGAAGAGTGGATAAGAAGAAGAGGCTAAAAGCTTTTTTGTAAGTTGTTAACCATGCATCACGTGGTGATCTTGTCTTTCTTTCTGCTGTTTTCTTTTGCTGGTGTTTTTATTCTATCCTTCCTAAACACATATATGGATCTTTTGAGGGTGGGTTCATTAAATATTAATGGAGGGAGGGATAGACATAAAAGAGCCTTAGTGTCTGAAGTAATGCAGAATAAAAAGTTAAATGTCATTTTATTGCAGGAAACCCATAGTGATGTTGAGAATGAAATAGAGTGGGGGATGTGGTGGAAAGGTCAGCATATACTTAGTCACGGTACAAATCTGAGTGCGGGAATTGCTCTCCTTTTCTCTCCAGAAAAAAAAGTTAGTATTGAAAAAACAGAAGAATTTGTAAAAGGTCGTCGTTTTTTGTCCTTTAATTATTGAATTATAAAATTTTGGACAATAGAGTAAGTGCTGCTCGATTAGATAGAATCTATGTTTCAAAAAATTGTAATAACAGGGTTGTGGCTTGTTGTATTTCTCCTATAGGTTTTTCTGATCACCATCTGGTTTTTATTTCAGTAAACATGGTACAGTTGCCAAGAAAATCATTGTATTGGCATTTTAATGCTAAATTGTTGCAGGATGCTTCATTTTCTGAACATTTTGTGGCATTCTGGAACTATTGGAAAGAAAAAAAATTATTTTGAAAATTTAAAACAATGGTGCGAGGTTGGAAAAACTCAAATAAAACTTTGCTGTCAACAGTACACTGCATATTGCACTACCACTCAAAGAGAAACTATTAAAGCCCTGGAAAGAGGTATTGAGTCTATAGAGACAGAAATACTAAGAAGAAATTATCCAGTTTTTGTAAATGACTTACAACAGAAAAAAAACAGCTAAGTTTTCATCTGAATGAGAGGGTTAAGGCAGCATTGGTGAGGTCACGTTTGACATCAGTCACTGATATGGATGCACCAAGTGCTTATTTTTTTAATTTAGAACGTTCAGTGGCACAATATAAGCAGATGACATGTTTACGTCTTCCAGATGGGAAGATTACAAATGATATTACAGAAATGCGTCGTCATGCTGTTGACTTAATCTTCTCTCTATAAAGCTGATCATTGCAATTCTAGTTGTGAAGCACAACTTTTCCATGAGCTTTCTCAAATAGACTCTACATCTAGGACTGCTTTGGATATGCAAATTACCTTTCAAGAACTTACTGTTGCTGTTGGACAATTAAAGCCTGGTCGCTCTCCTGGTATTGATGGGTTGACTTCTGAATTTTATAAACATTTTTGGAAATCTATTGGAATGGACTTGTATGAAGTTTTCTGTGAAAGTTATAAAGATGGCATTCTACCTGTTACATGTCAACGTGCTGTATTGTCTCTACTACCTAAAAAGGGAGATTTGACTTTGTTAAAGAACTGGAGACCTGTTGCTCTATTAACAACAGATTATAAAATGTTATCCAAATGTCTCTCTAATAGACTTAAGAAGTTCTTACATTTGATAATCCATCAAGACCAAACCTATTGCATTCCAAAGAGATCCATAATGGATAACCTTTTTTTGGTGAGAGATACTTTGGATATCTGCAAATTGTTTGATGCAGAGGTCGGATTGATTGCTTTAGACCAAGAAAAGGCATTTGATCGTGTTGATCATAATTATCTTTTTAATCTGCTTGCTGCTTTTGGGTTTGGTCAAGGTTTTATCAAATGGATACAATTGCTATATACTGGAGCTTCTTGTATGGTTAAGGTGGGGGGTGGCCTAAGTCGGCCCATTGTGGTTTCAAGGGGCATTAGACAAGGATGTCCTTTATCAGGTCAGTTGTACGGTATTGCCATTGAACCATTACTTTTTAATATAAGGAAAACTCTAATTGGTTTATCAATACCCACAATGCCTCAATGTTTAAGAACTAAAATTACTGCTTATGCCGACGATGTTACAGTTTTTGTTAATGATAATACTGATATAAAAGCTTTGTCTAGAGTCATTAATATGTATGAAAGGGCATCGTCAGCAAAAGTAAATTGGGATAAGACTGAGGCTTCAGGGAACGAGGGTTACATACGTAACCGAGACATTCTATACCAACACAGAGTAAAATGTGGACATGTGAGAACGAGGAAGAAAAAATATAAAGGGCTTTTGTTCAGGGTAATATACAAATGAAGTGACGTGCTGGATGACGGATGAGAGCACATAATAATCATATAGATTGAAGCTGCAGACAGAAACATCAGACTCAGGACCGAAACACACAACCTCTAAAGTAAGAACAACTCACATCTTCATTCTTTAACTATAATTAGACTTTTGAGATGTTAATAATGTCTAAATGATTGTGAGTTGTGTTCTGCTGCTAAAATGTTTTTTTTTTACTTATTACAATGTGTTTTACTCTCTTATTCTTCCTCAGAAATGGAGCAAACTCTATATTTCATTCTTCTTCTCATTGGTGAGTGTTTGTGGTTTTATTTATGGTTTCTGGTTTCATTAGGTTTGATCCTGTTATGAAAAGCATTAAAGCAAAGTTTCTCTTTCACAGCTCTCTGCTCCGTATCTGAATGTGTTCAGCGTCAGTATCACTTTATAAATGAGGAGAAGACCTGGCCTGAAGCTCAGAGATACTGCAGAGAGAATTACACAGATCTGGCCACTGTTGAAAACATGAACGACATGAACGAGCTGAAGAAGTGTGTCAATGGTGGAGGTTTTCAGTATATCTGGATTGGGCTGCAGAAGACGGGTCGTGATGAATGGCAGTGGTCTTCAGGTGAACCTGCGCTCTATCTGAACTGGGGAGATAAACAACCTGAAAACAGAGATTATTGTGCTATGATGAGAAATGGACAATGGCATGATTTTCCATGTAGTGTTGCCCAGCATTTTATCTGCAACAAGAGTGAGTACAAACACCTAATATATGTAGCCCAGGAGTTTTCAACCAAGAGGTGAGAGAAACTTTTAAATTCAGAGGCAAACACTCGAGACATTATGAATACGAGCTAGCAAATCTTTAGCCATCACTAAGTCTGCTTAGTTCCACTGCTGATCAGTCGACAGAGAAGAGTTGTGGCGTGTATCTAGTACTAGTAATAATTCTAGTACTAGTAATAATACTAGTACTAATAATAATAGTACTAGTTATTTGTTGTAGCAGCTATATCTGACGAACCTATTGTTAACTAAAAATAAACAGAAAGAGAGAGATCTAATTATAATCTACCAGCTCTAGACTTAAGATCTCATAGTAATAATCATAATCATAACAATGTAGCAGCACAATGAAAACAAAGTAAAACCGCTAAGGAGCTGAGTGAGGAAATACCTTCTGTGACGCGTTTAATCATACTTGATATATTGAATTGAAGTAATATTGTTATTATTGTTGACATAATTATGGAAATACTATACCTGTATAGTTTACATGTTATGCGGTCACTATTATTTTACTACCATTAATGTAAATATTATTTATTTTACTCTCTCTCTCTCTCTCTCTCACTCACTCACTCACTCACACACACACACACACACACACACATTTTTCGTATCTCTCTTCTTGTTCAAACACTCTGCTTTAGATATGTAAATTCATGCAAGAGGTATACACATACACAACCTCACACCCACACTCTTGTTTGTTTTTCTATCTTTTTGTGTGTTATGTTGGTTTGTATTTATGGTGTTGTCTTGTTTTATTATGACATACCGAAGAAACAAATTTAAGAAGAAAATGAAAAAAAAAGGCATGTGGTCATTTAGGGTAAAGTTAGAAAATACACAAAAGGACCAAAAATCCTATAATAGTACTGGACTGCGCCACCTGGAGTACACCAGGAAATACAGCCCTACACAATGGCACACAGGTCCATTGCCACTGGCAGGGTGAAGGAAGAAAAAAAACAAGTCACTTTACATACAAAATGAATATAAAACATTCAACCAATACACTAATGCCACAAAGCCTTAGTGGATGATCACTTAACAATATCAAACACACATTCACTGGAAATACAAAAAGAGGGAGATGGCCAGCAGAGGCGATCACACAACTTGTATTGTGTCTGGTCGGTATTGAAACGTCCATTTTAAATTTTACGCAAAATGCGATATCCGCCGAATTATTCTGTCATGTTTTCTCCCTTTCTTTCCAAACCGCGACAAACGCCAGTTTCCCTTTTCTGCAGAATGCAATATATCCGCTCAACCAATCACAGCGCACCATTCTATTGGCGGCGCTTTGAATACACCCGGCTTCCTAGTTTTCCTAATATATTTTGTATTTTGTGATCAACAAACAAACTTAGGGCTGCATGATAAATCGCATGTGATTGTCATGCGCATCTCGTCAGTAAAGCCGGTTCTGTGATTAATAGTAAATCTCCATCACGTGCTAGATGGAGCTGCATTTAATACACAGACCCATAGATCACTGCTATATCGCGTTCATAATCGCAGATGAGTCGCATTTGATTATGAACGCGATATTGCGTAGCTTGTCAGTGTAAGTGTTTTTATTTATGCCATTAATGTTTTTGTTAATACAGC
>NW_015505357.1:5182-7358 GCF_001515645.1 Sinocyclocheilus grahami | reverse complement strand
GATTATGAACGCGATATTGCGTAGCTTGTCAGTGTAAGTGTTTTTATTTATGCCATTAATGTTTTTGTTAATACAGCATATAGCACTTGTGAACTAAATTAATGTAACATGGCAAAGATGAATGCACTTTTGGAAGTTGAACGTAGGGGAATTGTCATTTTGGAATTTCTGTGGTTTAATGTAATAATGTCGTTTGTGTAGCCTATGTTCATGATGAAATTTTCTTTTATTGTTGTAATTAATTTATAGCATTAACAAGATGACCCGTTGAATTCATTTTGGGAGCGATGACTGATTGAATGTATTTTTAGTCCAGTGCCTGAATATAAGATTAGTATTGACCAAGTTCAGAGACTGTCATATGTGGATCAACTTACTATAGTTTCAATATGAAAAATAACTTTTATATTGATTCAATAGATTTATTGCATTTTGAAGAAAAAAAAGTGTCATGGATTTATTGCATTTTGGGGAAAAAAATGTAACATTTTATAATAAATCTTTGAAATCAAAATCTGGATTTGAATTTTTAATGATATTATAACCTAAAGATGCTATGTGAAAATTTGAAACAGAAAATAGTGGGTTTTCATCTTGCCACTTTCTTGGTAAAGAAAATTTTACATTTTTACTCAAATTAATCAAAATGGATTTATAGCTTTTTGGAACAAATATATATATATATATATATATAACCCTCTTCACTGGTGTGCTCCCCCAAATGTCTCTGCGTTGTGTTGATGTGAGGAGTGAATGAGGAGGACACCGAGATCGCCGTTGAGTCGGAGAAGCTTTCTTTTAATTAGGCTCTTTATCCACATCAGCCCCTATGCAGAGAACAGCATCGGCTTTCTCATTCATCATAGAACTGCAGCATCTTCCCAAAGGGAAACAGAACTGTGTCAGTTAACAAGCAACATCAAAATCACAGTATATATCAAATTATGAAAAGGAAACAATATAGTTGTGACTGCAGTAAAAATAAAAACTAATCACACAGTTCACAAATTTAGTCAAACACAGGAAAAATAAACTTCAACATGTCACAAATAAAAATAAATGTTAGAAATATCCAGATTGCAAAGACTAAAACCCCAGAATATTCAAATAAAGCTCAGACACAATACAACATATATAAAAATATGCTCTGCCACATGGAATTTGCAAAACACAAAATAATATTACGAATTAGAATCCATCCATCAAAAATGATCACACATATGTTTTAATAAACATCTTAACATAAATATATTTATTTAACTGGTAAGGATGGCCAATATAACTAAATAAATAAAACGGATGTCACAGAGAACAGGATAACCATCCTTACCTTCCCAAAGGGAAACAGAACTGTGACTAGTGATGTCCGGTTCGTGAACTAATCGTTCGGTTTAACCAGTTCTTCTTAGTGAACCGTTTGAACCAGTTCACCAAATCAGACTGAATCGTTTAAAACGGTTCGCGTCTCCAGTAAGCATCAATCCACAAATTACTGAAGTTATTCACTTGTTTAATGTGGCTGACACTCCCTCTGAGTCGAAATAAACCAATATCCCGGAGTAATTCATTTACTCAAACAGTACACTGACTGAACTGCTGTGAAGAGAGAACTGAAGATGAACACGAGCAGAGCAGCAAGTGTGCAGCGAGCCGGATAACAAACGTACACGCCCACTGCTGGAGCTGTTCTCGTTCTCGAATCAAGAACCGGTTGCATTGGTTTTTTGGATCACCAGTACACTGAACCGAGAACCGTTTCTTTCGGACGCGTCTGATTTGAGAACCGATGAGCTGATGATACTGCGCATGCGTGTAATTTTTCAAGAGGACGAAAAGCATGTTATCCAAGTATTTTGTTAAACATCAGAAAGTGTGATAATATAAATATATTTTATGTTACTTTTAAAAAAAAGATGAATGTGTCTAATCTGTGTACTTTGTTCAGTTGAAGGTTCTGTTAGGTTATAGGCCAAAGGGGTTTGTCAGGGAAGTTGCTAATGTTATGAACAACAGCTCCACCCCTGTTATGGAGGCTCACACAATAATAAAACGCAGCTTCCCCCTAAGGCTGGAAAAACATATTACATCTTTCCTACACACACACACACACACACACACACACACATATATATATATATATATATATATATATATATATATATATATATATATATAT
>NW_015505357.1:594-854 GCF_001515645.1 Sinocyclocheilus grahami | reverse complement strand
GTCAATCGATTACAATTTTTTACCTAATTAATCACATAATTTTTCTGTGATTAATCGTGATTAATCACACACTTCATGAAATTAAGCATAGACCATTTATCTTGTTTCAAATGTTTATGTTGTCATCATTTGCTATATCCAGCAAAGTAAACCAAAAGATTGAAGGGTGATTCTCAAAAATCTATATTTTCTGCAAGCTTTTCAAGATAAATTTAGATGTCTTTCCAAAAAAGGACACTTAGAAACTCCAAAAGGACACC
>NW_015505357.1:0-564 GCF_001515645.1 Sinocyclocheilus grahami | reverse complement strand
GCCCAATTAAACACATATAAAAATCTGAATTTTAAAGTATGTGTACAGTGCAACAGCAAAGAGCTTTTTTACATTTTAGAGAAGCCAAGTTGTGATACCGAACAGTACCACATGGAGATTGCCAAAAAAAAAAACTAAACTAAACCAATGGCCTGCTGGCTGCATATCTACTACAGTACACAGATCCATTCAGAATAACTAAACACAGAAACATAAACATGACAAATCAAAACATTATTGTGAATGTGTGTGGAAACAACGTGAATGTACGGAAATGTCTGTGCCTGTGCATAAATACAATGTGCAATCAGTGCATCGAGAGCTCATACACACATTATTAGCCTATAACAAACTCACGCGTGCTACTGTACGACTCCTGTACGCCACCGCAATCGCCTTAACCTTGATTGCAGTCTTCATCCATCAAAACTTTACTAGCGAGACTGGTCGAGTCCAGTCGAGAAAATGTAGTTTGCGTCTCATCTGGCCATACAGTGGTATGTACTTCACACAGCGCGTGTGACATGTGAGGACTCGCACTCTTCAGAGACAATCACAGAATCT
>NW_015505356.1:1363375-1365680 GCF_001515645.1 Sinocyclocheilus grahami | reverse complement strand
AAAAAAAAAGATAGTATTGTACAATTATGATAGACTAAATAACGATTCAGTTTACAGCACCTTTAATACTTTTAATAAAAAAAAAAAGTATTCAACATTTTTTTGCTTAAAAGTTTTTTTGCTGTTTTGTTTAAAAGATACATTGCCATCTTGCTCCAAAAAAGTGATCTGAATGCATCTGATGCTGTAATTCTGACTTTCCAAATTGTAAATACAAACTTCCCAGGAGGACTTGAACGCACTATTATTCCAATGAGATTTCACAGTGGACGGGGATTCTCAGAGATAGAAACTCAGATTTATGTAGAAGAGATTCATTCATTTGATCACATTGCATCTGGTTAGGACAAAATGTAACAGATTTTTTCACCCTTTTTTCCATTCCATCAAGCTTTCAAAGTTTTAGGTGAAAGAAAAACAAGAAGCATGAGAATGTTTTTTTTAAATTCTCATCACAAACTTCAGTTCTAATATCTATGTTTACAAGGAGCAAAAACAAAAGCTATTCAAGTAATATAAACACTTCTCCTCTTTAACTGCATGCTGACAGCTTTCCAGAATGTCCTAATAAGCCATTCCCACTGAGAGTTTACTCATTAGAGTGTAATCGTGGGACTTTAGCTGAATGACCTTTTGTGTCCCCAGAGAGCTGTTAAGCAGCAAAGCAGCACGTTGAAATGTATGTTCAGTGCTCTATAATGGCACCATATGTTGCTACTTTGGAACCTGACAAAAGAGTTAAAAGCACTGCTTCCAAAAGAAGGCAGTTCATAAGCCAAGAAAATGTTTTAATTTCTGAAATGATGTATAATATTGAATGAAATAGCATGCAATTATAAGACAGAGAGTTATGGGTATGAAAAAAAAGAAATTTAATCACAATAGCTGCAAAACTTGGATGAGACACAGTGCACAGTCAGTAGGGAGGTCGGGAATGTCGGGGTGTCCCTCTGTGTCCGCCAGCGCTCAGCTGTCCTCTCGGAAACCCCGGTCCAGCTGCTGCCCATTACAGCAGGAATGTATCTTTGGGTCGGATGCCAGCAGTGTAGTAGCATATTATTAATGTGGTGACCACCAGCCTCGGCCACTTGTGAGATATTAACATTTCACACACAGATCCTTCCCATGAACCCCCACCCACACCCCGCCAATGTCAGAGAGGCCTGAAGCAACTGCTGTGGATCTCAAACTCCACCAGGGGCATTTAGGCAGATAACGCGACGTGTCAACAAGCAGGAGATAGGAGACAATATGTGTGCTGGAATAATTTTGTTTTTTAGAATTTGGACCATTTTGTCTCAGGGGTTATTTTTTATTTATATTTATTTATTTTAATTTTTTTTACATGACTGATCATTTAACACTAGTGTTTTTCGAGTCACGCTGAACAGTTTGGCTCCTAATAAGTTCAAAAGTTATGAAAATGTTCAAATGTTTGTGTACTTAATGTATCTACCAAGGAGACAACAATGTCAACGAAGAGCTTCAGATAAAATATAAGACGATGTGTGATGTGTGGGTAATACTTTACACAATATTTTCCATTTGTTAACTACATTAGTTAATATGAAAAATATTCCTAAACCATTGATTAGTTAATGCTTGTTTTCACATTTACTAATACATTATTACATTTGAAATTTTTTTTTTAATAAAGTTGTATTTGTTAATATTATTTAATGGACCCGAACTAACATGAACTAACAACGCACAGTTGTTTGTTTATTAACTAACATTATCTGTGGTCAATAAATACTGTAACAAATATATTGCTCATTATTAGTTAATGTTTGTTAATGCAACTAATGGGACCTTATTGTAGTTTTTCCAATGTGTGAAGAACACAAACAAAAATATATGTAATTATGACCAATATTTTACTTTGTGTAATATAATTTGGAAGATTATGCAAGTACTATTAGACAATTTAATTCTATTAAATTGTGTGTATTTTAGATACATAAAATGCAAGCTATAAATTTAGCCTTAGAAAGAGAAAGACGTCTGACGTTTTGTTATAAAAAATGTTTAAGATGTCGTTTCCAACACAAAATGCTTAATTTTATAATTTGAGATATGATGGATTCCCACACTGTGATGGGAATATTCATAATTTCATAGAAAGGAAAAAATTGTGGGACATTGTTAGCAGACAAATTCAACTAATGACAGTGTTGCTATTGAAGAAACACCCAGTTGCAATGGATTTGTGTAGGCATAATAATGTATGGTGTTATATTCTTTGAGTGTGGATGTTCTTTAAAATGACTGTTAGTTGAAAAAATGTAATACAAAAACAAAAAAA
>NW_015505356.1:1360693-1362253 GCF_001515645.1 Sinocyclocheilus grahami | reverse complement strand
TATATATATATAACTTTACTAATATCTATATTGTGAGTTATATTTATTCAGCTATATTTATATTAGTTGTAGTTATATTTATACAACTATATATCATTATATTTCTTATCATTAAGCTTCAGTTTTTAAATAAAATAATAACTTTATACAACTATATATGTGTGTGTGTTTAAAAAAATTGAGATATAATTTATAATGTCTATATGTCATTTTGATATCGTTACTTTATATTTTTAGTCACAATTTTCACAGCGTTTTTCAGAATTTTTCCCACCTTCTAAGGGATTCACTGAAACCATACTTCACTTGCTTATACTTTAGAATGAGGTTTCAAGACATTATATTTGCAGTGTTGTTTAGCCCACATCCACATTTAGGATGCCACTTCCTTTAGAAAAAGAAGAAATGGTTTAACAGTTTAGTGCAATGGCTGTGAGAATGTATTGTGTATTCGAGTCCAGTCATATCACTACACTTAAGCTATTTTATCTACATGGAGCGAGTCACCATATTGAGATCACATGACTAGTCTAATACTACTTACTCATTTGATGTTGGCAACCATAATGAAATTCAAATGACAGAGTGCACCTTGAAAGTTACCACTAAGAAAGTTGTTACACTAAGGAAACTGAGGTTAGACTGCTGAATTATTTACAAGGCATTTACAAACATGTACAGAACAGCACACACTTTCTGAGCTCACAGAGCAGCCGCACGTGCATCAGCCGAACTGCCTCTGTGAATGGGCCAGCTCTGTTGAAAGGCATTTGCAGGAAGAAAAGTGGAGTAAATGTGCTGGTGTGTGAAGCCGCCGGAGAGTCCTAGCTGAATGTGGCTCTGCCAAGCCTCTCTCAGAGGCCATGCACGGCCCCTTTCAGAGCCGGCCCAATCGCGTCTAATCTCTGACCCCATCAATAAGATGTATTCAGACTCCATTAAACAGCCGAGCTGCTGTGCAGGCGGGCAGAAACCGCTGGGGGAGAACCATGGGAAACACTCCTTTAATTGTCCCTCGACCTTTTTAAAGAATATTAAGCTGCATTAGTTGTCTATGAGCCTTTCTTTCCTGGCCTTTCTTTTGGAGAGGGCTACAGCAGCCCACTCAGCCAACAGGCCATTAAACGTGACAGGTCTTTGTGGAGAGAGAGGAAACACACGGCGGAGATGAGGCTCAGCCGCTGTGCATGAGGAGGGCAGCGAGAGGCTCTGGTTTACATCAATCCTCTCAGCCCACACGGAGAACTCCATATCTACCATGAATAATTCTCTATCTGCCATAGGCTCCCGCTCAGCTGCCGCCAACACTGCGCTTCTATGCGTATCCCAAACGAGATGGACACTAAAGAGCGTAATTGCTGTATAATGGTTACATTTCCCAGTCACATTCTCCGTGGTGAGCGTTATCTTTATTATGGATATTGCTAGAAACCTACAGCCCACTCGAGTTATTCCCCAGTGGGAGATAGGACTGTTTCAGAGATGAATGCGATGAAGGCGTTTTTTGATAAGTTGCAGTGTAGGATCTAACCTGTGAAATGCAAGCTTATTAAGAGATTA
>NW_015505356.1:1359805-1360134 GCF_001515645.1 Sinocyclocheilus grahami | reverse complement strand
CTTTATATCTCACAACTGACACACTGTTTCTCATAATTGTAACTTAATTTCTTAATTTCAATTTTCATAATGTGACTATATCTCACAATTGCAATTTTTATGTCTCGTAATTGTGACTTTTTATCTCACAATATTACACACTTCTCAGAATTGCGACTCTGTCTTGCAATTGTGATTTAACATCACAGTTGCAATGTTATATCTCAGAATTCTGACTTCATATATTTCAGTTGCTCAGCTGCAAATATACTGTATATCTCCCAATTGTAACTTTAAATATCTCATTGCAACATTACATCTTTCAATTTAAATGTTAAATCTCACAACTG
>NW_015505356.1:1334506-1357623 GCF_001515645.1 Sinocyclocheilus grahami | reverse complement strand
TGAGCTATATAAATGTGCAACTGAAATAAACAGTTGCAATTGTGAGGTATATAGTTGCAGCTGAAATAAACATTTACAATTGTGAAATTAAAAATTGCAACTGTGAGATATAAAGTCACAGTTATGAAATATACATTTGCAATTGTGCAATATAAAGTTGCAATCAATTAAATTATATACAGTTAAAGTGAAATTTACAGTAACATTAAAATTGAGTCTTGTAATCTTGCAAGTGACATATATATATATATATATATATATAATGTTGCAATGAAATGAACAGTTGTAATTATGAGATATTTAGTTGCAGCTGAAATATAAGTTACAGTTGTGCGATATAAAATTATAATTGCAATATTGATGCAACTAAGAGATATGGTCACAATTATGAGAAATGTGTCAGTTGTCATAATCATGGGAAAAATTGCAATTGTGAGAGATAAAGTCACATTTGTGCAATATAAAGTAGCAGTTGAGTGATTTAAAGTTGCAGTTGTGAGATTTAACATTTAAATTGAAAGATGTAATGTTGCAAAGAGATATTTAAAGTTACAATTGGGAGATATACAGTATATTTGCAGCTGAGCAACTGAAATATATGAAGTCAGAATTCTGAGATATAACATTGCAACTGTGACGTTAAATCACAATTGCAAGACAGAGTCACAATTCTGAGAAGTGTGTAATATTGTGAGATAAAAAGTCACAATTATGAGACATAAAAATTGCAATTGTGAGATATAGTCACATTATGAAAATTGAAATTAAGAAATGAAGTTACAATTATGAGAAACAGTGTGTCTGTTGTGAGATATAAAGCCACTGTTATGAGATATAAAGTTAAAAAGAAGAAATTAAGTTGCAATTTTGAAGCTGCAATTATGAGAAATAAAGTCTCTTTTTTTTGTTGATGTACTTGTCAACTTGAATTCTCCTTTATTTGTGCTTAAAATAAGTCTTATTGTTTATTTAATCTCTGGTTTCGATAATTTTAAGAGATTTTAATTGTAATTTTAAGAGAACTCCAGCAAGACTTACATTTGGTCAAAAGATAATTTGATGGTTCTGAATCATTTTTCACTATTATTTTTGCAAAGAAATAAATTATTTAAATAAAATAAAAATTAAATAATTTTATATATAAAACCACTAAATTAACTGCCATATTATGACTCATTTATAAAGCATTTTATTAATGATTTTTTTAGACAATTTTGACTTAGTTTCTTAAATAAAAAACTGTAAATGACTCATGCAATTATTAAAAATTAATTAAGAAATGACCTGAATTACTCAGTTTTCTCATGCTCATCCAATAAAGTGTGTTGTCTGATAGTTATATTTCGGCTGCTTCACAATCATAGACTACCAGTAGAAGATGATAAACCACTCCCATACAAATATTAAACTCTTGTTAATAACTTTTGCCTCTGTGGCTCAAAGAGCTCTGTCAGCCTCACTAAACAGGTCTGAAAAGGTCTGCCTTTATGCGAGGCCTTAAACTGCCGTGCTGATTTGGCCGATAACAATGAGCAGGCTTTTTTCAGGGTTGAGGAGGCCCTGATTTATCCAACACTTTAAGCAACCCTAATGAATAATTCAAAGTTATCATTCAACTTGCCGCTCAGTTATTATGTTTTGATTCTTTTTTTCACACATGAGGGAACCGGCCGGACAGGGGGTATCATGCAGGGGCACCTAGGGGGAAATAATGCACAGTATGGGGCAAAACAAGAAAGGCCCCGGTGCAGGACTCTGGCTGTCAGCTTGATAAATATAATGTGTCACCAATTAAAAACTCATTGCCATTCTCTAATTCAGCCAGCGCCTTGTTAACCGCTGCCTGGCAGGGAGGCTCCCGCTCTGTCCCGGCCCCTGCTACCAGCACCCTCCATAATAGAGGGCCTGCTTTTCCCATCCTTTAAAACCACATCCCCTTTCCATTGGCATGTAAATAAGACATTCATTCAGCACCACTTTTTCCATCCGAGGCAAAAAAAAAAAAAAAGACCATCAATGTCTTTGATTCAAATCTTTTTTTCTCTGGAAAACAAAGAATTCTATAGTTTCAGATTTTTTTTACGCCGAAAAAAACTTTTCTTGCCTTTCTTTTAGGGCATTCTCATGTTAATGGTGTTGACACAACTTTGGGCAGCGTGGGTATACAACGCATATGAACCCTAGCAGGAGTCCATTACAGAAATGCCATTTAGCAAGCTGTTTCTGTGAGAAAGTCAAACGTTTAAGAGGCTTTTTTAAAAGCGCCTGAGAATCAGTGCTTCACAGGGGCAGCGGGAGGTCTTTTCTGAGAGTTTTCCTGAAACTAAAGGCTGTCCAGGTCTCTGATGTTTGCTAACCGGAGTCAAAAGTGCTGGAATGCATAAGAATGCTGTTTATTCGTAAGCGATGTGTAATGGTTTGTCCTCTAGGACTTTTGCACTCAGTCGTTCCATCCTTTTATCACTCAGTGTTCATTCAAAGTATTCTTTGGTCTCTGCTTTTGCCTTGAAGTGTTAGAGTCTTGTTTGTTTATTTATTTATTCATGCATTTGTTTTTTTCTTGTTTTTAAAATTATGCCAAACGGTTCCCAAACTCTAACAGACAAATTAGAGCATTCAGGTTAAAGGTCAGAGGACTAATCGGAGCAATGGATCAGGTGTCAGTGCGTCAACATCATTGTCTAAGAGAGGAAGAAAGTCGGTTGAAACAAAATCGGTTGAAATTATTTAAATGAAGCTAGAGAAAATATTTATCAACTAGCATGTCTTGTTCTCTAATCATGAGAAAATGGCATGAGAAATAAATATCATTTCATCATTAATTATTATCATTAAAGGAATATTCTGGGTTAAATTTGCTGAATTTGCTGCCCATCATTGTCAAATGCTTTGTTTTTACAGACTAAAAATTTGATAATCAGCAGCATGCAGAAGATGCTTTCAATGACAGTTGAATGTATTTTTGTAGATTTATCTTTAATAAAATAATAATAATAATAATAACTGCAATAAGTAAAAAAAAAGAAATGTGCAGATTTGACCTTAACTCCAAAAAGCAAGTCATATATTCAAGTAATATGAAATTCTGATAGCTTGTAATGTAAATCAATGGGATCTTTAACAACAAACTACTTACATAAAATGCATATAAATATCAGTTCATCACTCTGTATCTCCTAATAACATGTCTTAGTAAGATGATATTTAAATGTTTGGTTTTATAATCAAAGCTCTATACATTATGCATTACAATACAATGATGCTTGAGAGACGTACATGATAAACATTCCTCAAAAGCCTGATGTATCATATCTGATAGAAATTTGCATATAAAATATTATACAGTAGGCTTTTTTACAGTAGGCTAAATGTTCCCATCTGACCTGGTCAGGTGTAACCCTTTGGTGTAATCCAAAACAGGTAGGTTGATTTAGTTCAGTATTAAATAACATTTTAATTTTAAACCAGTTAACATGTTGCCACTCAATACACATTTTCCATTTTTTTTTTTTTTTTTTTTGAACAGAGGGATGAAATTATTGCCTGGCAATCAGCAGAATGTCAAAGGTGCTTCCAAAGAAGGAATTTGTATTTTAAACAGGATATTCCTTTAATGATAATCATTAACAGTTCAAATAATCAATAATCATACATACTGTAGTCTAAGTTGAGTTAAAATTATTGTCTTTGCTAATCAAGAACATGCCTCAGACACAAATAGCTTAATAGCTTATTAATTATTATATATTATGTTTCCCATTTTATTGCATTATTTTTGTTAATTATTTATTATTATATTTTATTTTATTATTTTCCTAGATTATTTATTTCATATCATCATTTTTATCAAAAGTATTGATGCAGACTCTTTTTGTATGCCATATTCAGATTGCGACGTACTAATGGAAATCCACATAAGCACAGTGCCTGCCTGTTCTCTCATTGATGTGTATTCAAAGAAACTTTCACAGATTATGAGCCACTGTTTTTCACATCCGCTCTGAATCAGCGTGGCCTCTGGCATGCAAAGATGAGGGGCCAGCTGTGTTTGTGCCACACAGTGGAAAGAAAAAGTGAGAGAGAATCAGTCGAACACCCAGTGTAATATATAATGCCTGCTTGTGTCTCTTCTCAAGCCTCTCTCATACAGCCGTACAGGAATGTGGAATATTCCATTTAAAAGGGTCTAAATAAGTGTTTTCAGCATTTCAAAGACTGTCTGCCAGAAGCATTGAATTAAGGAGAGCATGCCCCAACTCCCCAACCAAAGCCCACCCCACCTACACACACTCCCGCCCCACCAGCAGGACGGCTCAAAGCCTAGGCTCATTACTACTGTCACACCGGCAGTGGAGAGGCTTGGCACAGCCTTGTGTACTTAATTGAATTAGACATACCCGCTTGTTTAGGCATTGTGCGATGGCATGAGAATCCCGCAGCCTTTTTCCATGATAAAAACGAGAGGCCTCGGCAACACTTGTCAGCAGATCTAAGCGTTCCGATTGGAGTGTGAAACTGTAGAGGGAAGGTGGCACGGAGGGAGAAGACACACAGAAGCATCTTTTCACAACCTGGAGAGGTGCCCGCCAAGGAATGCTGGGAGCAGCGTGTTAGGGCACTGTATCCATGCTCCGTAATCACACAGCAATCAGTGTCTAACTAAGATATGACCACATGTTAAGGGCCTGGGTCAACAATAATTACGTGTGGAGGCGGTTGCCAAAGCATTTGGCTTATTGCAGCATTTTCTATAAAGATCATGACTTTTTAGCAGATTTGCAGATGACAGGAAATCTGTAGGAATGCAACAATATTAATTATTCTGAATGATACCGATGAGCCAAGTATAATTTTCGTGTTATGAGAAAATGAGCATGCACATAAAAGAAAATCTGATATTGGTATATATGCTACCACTGAAAAGTTTGGGGTGTGTAGGATTTTTGAAAGTTTTGCTCACCAAGGCTGCATTTATTTGAAATATCAAAAACACAGTAGAAACAGTAATACTGTAAACTATTATTACAATCTAAAATAACTGTTTCTGTCTGAATATATTTTGAAATGTAATTTATTTTTGTGATGCAAAGTGGAATTTTCAGCAGCCATTAATCCAGTCTTCAGTGTCATATCATTCTCATTCTAATATGCTGATTTGTTGAAAACAGTTGTGCCGCTTAATTTTTTTGTGGAAACTGTGGAAATCTTTTGTAAGATTATAAATGCCTTAATTGTCACTTTTGGTCAATTTAATGCATCTTTGCTAAATTAAAAGTATTAATTTCTTTAAAAAAAAAAAAACCTGACTGATTTCAAACTTTTGAATGGTATATATTATTTTGATAAGATAAAAAACCCCCCACTAATATTGGACGACAGCCAATAGGCAGAGGTGGACAAAGTACTGAACTCCATTACTTGAGTGAAAGTACAGATACTTCTGGTCAAACATTACTCCATTACAAGTAAAAGTTGTAAAGACAGATTTTTACTTAAGTAAAAGTACAGAAGTACTTGCTTTTAAAAGTACTTAAGTACCAAAAGTAAATTTCCTTTTTTATGTCAATGCACTGTTTTATTGTTGTACGTAGTAGTACTTACAATACTTCTGAAACAACTTAGAATACATTACACCTGCTGAATACACTGACTAGCTTGTAGTATCTTTGGAATAAAGAGCTTTTAGAATGTTAAAAACCTATGGGGAAAAATTATTGAAGACCCCTACCCACCCCCACAAAAGCAGGATGGTAGTGATCTCACACAGCTCTGACAGTGTGTGCACACATCTATGTGTAGCCATTCATCCACATTTGAACAGAGTGGGCAGTGAAATCCTGTAAATACAGAGTGATAAGGAAGACAAAAAAAATCAAACCTGCTTTAAAACCCAACAACACAACTGTAGCTGTACAACTTTACAACAGCAACACTGCTTTAACAAAAAAGCAAAACAGCAAGACTTATTTGACATCAAAACAAACATGTTAAATGCTGTCTAATCACTCTTGCAGTACTTTGATGTCACACACAGAATGGTCTGTGCAGTGCTGCTTCAGTCCAACACCTATTGTGTTTTATAAGGAGACGCACAACAGTTCTTCTGTGGCTTTATAGGTAATATTTTCACCTACACAATTTAGCAAAATCAGACAATATTGTGTCTAATATATACCACAATATTAACTTCTTATTATTAAATTGTTGTAAAGAAATATCACATTTGCAACTGGTCAGTTTTCAAAAAATGCTGGGAAATCACTTAATGTAACCCTACAAGAGTGATTACTGATAAACTGTCTGAAAAAAAAGAAAGTTACGTTTTAGAGAAGAAAAAAATCACCCACTGACTTTCAAAGCTGCTACAGAGTAACGACTTTCTACTTTGAGGATCTTGATAGAAATGTGGTGGAGTGAAAAGTACAATATTTGTCTTTCAAATGTAGTGAAGTTAAAGTCATAAGTTCCCAGAAAAAAATAATACTCAAGTAAAGTACAGCTACTCAAAATGTGTACTTAAGTACAATACTCAAGTAAATGTACTTAGTTACTGTCCGCCTCTGCCAATAGGATACATCATGCATCTCTAGAATTCTCATTTCGTATATAAGAAAAACTGTGGCTACATGTTCATTTTTGTACTTTTTGTTTTAATTCACAAGTGAGGACAGACATAAAAGAGGCAAAAATTGTCACTGTTAGATCAGAAGCCAGAGCTCTGCCCCATGACCCACATCTCTTAACCTAACTTTAAAAGACAACAGCCCGTATGCACTTTAGGATTTTGGAGTTTTGCTTTAAAATTCAGGGCGAAAGAGGGTGAGCAAAAGAGACAGAAAGATAGTGAAAGAGCTGCCTAATGTGATTGCCCTCTGCATTTGGCCCGCCAGCTTTGAAGAGAGCTAAGAGGAGATGCCTCAGTGCTGTCACTACATAATGTCACCTCACTAACCTCCGGGGTCAGACCCAGACTAACGCCGTAACCCAGGGCCCTGATCTGCCTCCAGCCCCTTAAGTGGTGCACCCAGCTGTCAGTAATGTAGCCCAAACTTTATTCAATTCGAGATCAGTCAACGTGAAAGGATAATCTCTGAATAATTGGAGCCTATTGACCCTGGAAAATCTTATGCCGTTTCTTAACTTTTCCTCAAAGCCCCTGTCTTATTTCCAAGAGGACACCCTTGTTACCCTCAATGAACAACCAGATGGGCAATTATAATTCTGCAATAATTGTTGAGAGGGTTTTCAGCGGCCGCGGAGGGTTGTCAATCAGGCTGAGAGGGCGTAAATATGGCTTCTTCTGGGCCACCAGCAGTCTACAAGTAAAAGAACAGCGAATACCAGACATGTCGACGGTCCACCATCCAAATCCGTCTTTGCTCTTCACATGAATAAAACGCAGACAATTAAATGACTGAGATGGCCACATTCCTTCACTATTCCTTCTTCATTAGCATTGAAGAGTCGCGACATTCTTGAGATGTTTCCCATTATGAGCTACAGACTCATCACAGACAATGCATGACATTTTGATGAACACTTACTTCTTCACAAAAAACTAATAAATCTTCATTTTGCTCTCTCTCTGGGAAAGCTGTCACTGAGATTATTTATAACGACGCAAAACCATCTGAAGTCATTCCAGGATTTCGGTATGTTATCGTGAAGCATTTATGTTCTTAATTTCACTGGAAATTTCACTGAGAATCAATGTCACATTTCCATGCTAACAACAGTAGCATTGATAAATTAATCTGATCAAAACAGAATGATAAAGCAACACTGTTTACACTTGAAAAGTGACCTTTCCATCAACTAAATCACACAGTGCATGAATGGATGACACAGAGAGAGCAAGCGAGCCTCGGATCCTCTGTACCGCTGTGCTTTACGTGTCTGTCTCTCCACGGTATGGATGATCCACTAATGGAAGCCCCTGTCACACTGGGAGGGCTGATGCTGAACACAATAAGATATGAAAATTAGCAAGGCTGATGCTGCTACTACTACAATCAGTCATCAGACTGTCAAATTTGCATCGGTTGAGCTCCATCTGGGACAAGCCAGAGGTGGTGGGATACCAGTGGAGATGGCAACCAGCCAGACCACACCTGTGAGAGTTTTCCAAACACATCTTTGGCCACATAAAGTTTCGTCTTTGTGTTTTTATTTACATTTTTACATTTGGCAGGTTACATTTATTTATTTATTGCATTACATTTTTACATTGCATTTCAATTTGGCAGACCTTAATTTATCTGGGGTTTCTGCGCGGGTCCTAAAAAGGCCTTAAAAGGTCTAAAAATTTAAGCAGAAAGACTTAAAATTATAAAGCCATGACATTAAATGTTGCATGCACTGCAAAAAATTTATTTCTTTTTAATGTGTAACTTGTGTTCAAATATTTAAACATCCTAAATCAAGATACATTTACTTGAGATGCAAAGTGGAGATATGAAGTCTTGTTTTCTGAATAAACTGAATAAAATTAAGTGAATTTATGCTTAAAACGGGAACAAATATCTGTCAATGGAATATGAAAACTTTTTTTTCTTTTAAATTAAGTTGATTTTTCTGAGTCCATTGGCAGTTATTGGTCCAATTTTTATCATAGTTTCACTTTCATTTTGATAAATATCCCAGAAAACAAGACTTCTTATCATATGTAATTTTTTTTCATATATCTAGATTGATGCATTTGAGTCATTTGCACTGGAAAACAAGACGAAAATACTGAGGAAGTATATCACTTTGGTGAGGTGTGTCTGAAGGTTTTTATTTATTTTTTATTCAGATGAATTAAAAACCAATGGAGATCAGTTGAAAGTAGTATTTTCAAACTTTGAAGTGCTACTAATTAAAACCTATTATACATTTACCTTTAGAGAGCATAGTGACTAGAATGCATAATTATGTCTCCTTCAATTTACACACTAAATTATCTTTAATTGGTCTTAAAATGGTCTTTTAAAAGTCCTTCATGAAACTTGCAGAAACATTTCTACAATTACAATAAAATAAAACATATTTTAAAATATAACAAAATGGCAGAAAACTTGAAAGTCAAAAGATGTTGACCTGTTGAAAATTCTTATTTTAATAGCTTTAGAGCCAGATCAGATATAAAGAGCGAATGCCATCCTGTAAGCTGATCATCACAGGATAAACCTTCTTGTATAATGACATTAATGATTATAACAACAAGAGGAAAGAGAAAGTGCACTGGGCCCAAGACAAACAGACACACAGTACAGCCCGGCGTACTTGAACAAATCTCCCGCCAATGAGTCAAGCAAAATATTTTCTCTGTTCAATCAGAGTGGCACATCACTTCCTGTTCTGGAGGAGGCATCAGAACTGCCTGTTTTCCATGCCACAACTTCCTGACTGCCATCCAGCTTCTGAGAAAAAAATCCACAAAAGGGGAAACAGAAAACAGAAAAGCTGCCCATTGTGAGAGTGATCTCAGGGCCGTCGGGGATGGGAACAGTCTCTTTAGCAACAGCAGAGAAACAAGCACACAGACGGCTGTAAAATAAGCCAGTTTTGTTAGGTTGGAAAAATACCGCTCAGACCCCAACTCTTTAATGAGACACTGAAGAGATCAGGATTTATGGCCTGCTACAGAAGCGCAGACAAGAGCACTAGAAATGTGTCAAACTAAAGCACAAAGAATTCTAATACACACACATGAGATCTTGAAGTAAAAAGGCTGGATTTGGGAAGTAAAGTGGTATGATTTCACAACATGTTCACATTCACAATTACATTTTTTATTAAAAATATTTATCAAAATCAAGTGTGCAGTGTGGTCCAAACATCTGACTTTACATTTCCCCTTTAAACCTGAAAATATTTGTAGGATTTTTTTTTATGTATCAAAATTTTAATGTTTAAATATTTGTTCTTTATTTAATTATCCTTATGCATTTATTTATTTTTAGATAAATACAAAAATAAATCTAGCTATCAGCAAGGGTCCTCCCAACTATTTTGACATTTATATGACGATTATACATGATTACATTCAGCCTCAGAGATAAAAATGTATCTATAAATGACAAGTATCTGAATGAAAGGCTCTGTTTCCACCTCTAATCCTCTTTAATTACACTGTTAGTGTGAAAGTCCTTGTGAACAGATCCCTTTAAGTGGCTAGATATTATAAATCAATGAGGTTTTGTTATTCTGTTCATTTAAACAAAGGGGAGACGCATAAAAAGCCATTAAAATGACACGTGAATTGGCAAACAAACTGTTTAATTTGTGTCTGCGCTGTGGAGACAGTGACGTCGGGGCAAAGGAAACTTACATCTGATTTGAGTTTAATGGGCCGTAGCGGGCCGGCCGCCTGGTCTCCATGGAAACCAGTCTTTTCTCAAGATTTTCAACAGGCCAAAATGTTCCTTTTTTGTTCATTTCAAATGTGTCATGTGATCCCAATGGGGCAGGAGCTTGTATGTATCAATTTGTTACTGTTGCAGGGCCTGCAATAGCCCAGCAATGAATATATGGGCTATTGAGTCCAGCCACACAATGGCCACAGCTGATGCGGTTGCCACAGAGACACGCCCACACAAAGCCCAGGAATGATGACATATGGTCTCAACCTGCCTGGTCAGAAGACCCCCAATAGCCCTGACTGCATTGGATGACAAAACCCTCGAGCAGGCCATTTATCTGTGCCTACTCATTTCATGCTAAAATAAACTTTTTATAAAGTTTCTACAGCCCATGCACAAGGAGTAAAACAGAGGCCCCAAAGCCACCATGTAAAGAGAAGAATTCATCATTAAGTGATTAACAAAGGCTTCTTTTCCACCTGCTCCTACATTTATACGGACATTACTGACAGCTTGTTCCTTTTTAGAGTATATCAACAGCAATGCAAAGATAGAAAGTCTGAAATGCTACTTGTGCACTGTATTTTTTATTTATTTATGTAATGCATCTTACATAGCCGTTAGTATAAGCCTGTTTCCACCATGAAAAAAAAAGGGGTTTGCGACTTTTTTTCACAGAAATCAGAGGGAAAAAAGTCAGAACAGCAAGATATAAACTCAGAATTCAGAGAAAAAAAAGTCTGAATTGTGATGTAAACTCAGAATTGCAAGAAAAATTCAGAATTCTGAGTTTATAACTCAGAATTCTGTTTTTATATCTCACATTTTTTACTTTTTTGTTTTACAATTTGCGGAGATGTAAACTCAAAATTTTGGGAAAACAGTCTGCAATTCTGACCTTTTTTCTCAAAACTGTGATTCTTTATCTCACAATTTTGTTTTTATATCTCAAAATTCTAAATTTTTTTCTTAGAATTGTGAGAAACAAAGTCCAAATTGTGAGACAAAAAGTTGCAGTTTTGCACCTTTTTTTATTTTTTATTCCTTAATGGAAACAAGCTTCCATACATTTGACTGAAACTTTATAAGAAAGTATTCACTACAGCTGTAATAAACCTCTCAGATTCCTGAAACATGTCTTCTGTTTTAATTCTGTCCTAAACGAGTAAGTGCAGCTTGGGCAGATCAGTCGCGCTTATGCCAGTCTTTCCCATGGAATGATAAGACAATTGCTCACAGACCATTAAATACAGTGGGTGCCAAGCATCTGAAATCTTCGGATGGTTAAAGTGGAACAGTTCACCCCCTGGAGTTTGTCCGGAAACTCAATACTTTAATGGTCACAGAGAGAGAGTGAACATACTTGTAAAGAGAAGCAAGTGCAGAACAACAACTAAAATTAGAAAATACATGTTATTGCATGGACGCAGTTTGACTATAAATTACTGAACTATATATATGAACTACAATAATAAATATTAAGCCATTAAGTTTGGGGGCTCCTCTTACCCCCCAAAACACAGCTCTCTCCTGAGAACAACTGTTAGCTGAATCATGAAATGCTATTTTAAAAATGTCTTCACTCAAATATAGGCTGATCAATCAATTGTTCTGAGAAAGATGAGAAGTAAAACATTGATCACTTTAGCAACTTCTAAATAACCTTAAGAAAAGACAAAAGGATTAAAAAGCTATTTCAATTGACTTACTATTACTTAATTTTATGTTAATATATTTTATGTCTAGTGATCCACAATTCAGAAACTTGTCAGCAAAACTAACCGTCTTACATTCACTTTCAAGATAATTTTTAAAGGCAGTATATTAAGTCTGAAACAACAACTATCACACAGATTATTTATAATTTGGTTTTCTCTTTTTGCACTGAATGGGTGCATGGCCTTTGCAGTCCATTCAGCAGCCCCTTACCTTATTAGACTTTTAAAAAATAATTTATGTAGTGTTTTTCTGTGAACTGCTCCTTTAAGAGCTCACGTGTGGCATTAACTTTGATTAGCATAATTAATCCTCTGAATTAGACAAGCAAATGAATGAGTGACAAGGTAACTTGCACACACTGACCCGGAGCTGAATGTGAAAACAACAATGACTGAATAAATTAGCTGGCTCAAAGACAAACAGCAAAAAAGCGGATGCAGTTAATAGTTATTGACCAAAAACTTATTTGCATTTTGCAACATTTTTTTTCAGCAACTACAGAAAACAACATATGAAAAGAAGAAAAAGGATGGAAATAAAGAAGAAAAAGTTAAAGTATTGTGAGGAAGTGGCACAGTTTCGCTGCTAACTGGATTTGTGGAGATAATCTGAGTTTGAATAAGACATCTCATGAGCTGTCCCTGTGGATTACTCTTTGAGAAAACTAGGTGATGTCATCACAGACTTTTGTTTCATGGGGGCTGGGAGTGAACACTGAATAGGGATAAGAGCCCTCTTCTTAAACTCCACATGACACAAAGGATACAAAATGAATGAATGAAAAGAAAAGCTAAAATAAAATAGTGACATGCAGACTAACTATTTTTTGCTCTATAAATTGTATTAAACCACAAATAGCCTAATATTCATCACAAATGGCACAAGTATTAAAAATGATAGACCAATAAAAGAAATACAATTTTTATAAGAATTGTGAATGAGAGTATGCAGATAGTATTCACTGTGATGCGATAAAAGACTGCACCTTCTTTCAGTTGTTGTTCTCTTGAGCTGCAAGCATAGCATAAACAACTTGATCAGTGTAGTCCTATTCACGAATGAATGACTCTTATGAGCCGGTTCTTTTAAATGAATCAAAACATATAACGTGACACTTGCGGTCTTGGCCACTTGAGAGCGTGTGAACCCAACAGGAAGTAAAATGTCCCATGCAAGTCTTAAAGGGGTCATATGATTGTGTTATAAGCTCTTGGTGCATAAAGAAGATCTGTAAATTTGCAAAGACTAAAGTCTCAAATCCAAAGAGATATTCTTTATAAAAGTTAAGAGTCAACCACACCTACCTAAAACGGCTCGTTCTAACACGCCCCCAGATGTCTACCTCACTATGTGGGAAGATTTGCATAACGCCACCCAAATGTTCATGCAAAGAAAGAAGGTGTAACTTTTATTCTCGCTGTAGTATTGTTGTTGCCGCCGCCGCCATGTCGTGAAGGCGCTGTGTGTTTCGTTGTGAAAGCGATACTTCTTTGTTTGGCCTTCCAAAAGAGGACGATATCCGCTTCGTCATGCCTAGAGCTGATCCGTGCTGGTCGCTGAGGAAATACATCAACTTTGCTCTGTGGATCACCGGATTGGCTTTCACCATGCACGAAGCGGAGTCCAGCCCGGGGTCGTCACATGTGGTTGCCGCAAGCCCGCCGGCCGCTCCTTCGTCGAATTCACCGGCCACGCCGTTCTCAAGAACACTCCGCTCACTCAGCCCACCGGCTGTTCCTCACTCTAGCCACCGGCCTCCGCTCACTCTAGGTCACCGCCACTCACTCTAGCCCGCCGTGTGTGACGCTGTTTCGTTGTGAAAGCAAAACTACTTTGTTTGGCCTTCCAAAAGGACACGACTAGAAATCAGTGGTTAAGTTGTATTTACAACACTGTTCCAGAACACTTCAACCCAAATATTCAGATGTGTCCAGTGCATTTTATGGAGGACTGTTTCCTGATCCTGGGAGAGTAGACAACAATGTCGGCTGTTCTGACTCACAGACTGTAAGTAAGTTTTTTATATTTAAAGAATTTGCCACTGATGATTCAAACGCGAGTTTTGGGCAGTGTAGAGTAGCGCTTGTTGTTTGTCATTTCTCCGATCACAAATGCAGACATGGTTTTATGTTTACGCGGCGCGATGCAACGCAATGCGTAAAAAGACAGTATAAGTCATTATAATCCGCAATTATGTCCCCACTGGATGCAACAAATGCCTAATTTATAATGGGTTTTAATGTTTTTGTCTCGTCACTCCGGCCGGACAGAGCATCACAGTATGGTAGGTGCGTAACATTTCCGTCACATGCTTGAGGTATCCGGCCAATCACAATGCACTGGATAGCTGGCCAATCAGAGCACACCTCGCTTTTCAGACAGATGAGCTTTGTAAAAATCGACACATTTCAGAAAGGTGGGGCATAGAGGAGAAACAATAATGTACAGTATGTGGAAAATAATGTTTTTTTAAAGCTTAAACCGCATAAACACATTTCATTACACCAAATACACAAAATAATGTTCTTTTTAGAAACATCATATGCCCCCTTTAAAAACGCCAAAGCGCAGTGCCCTTAAAGGGATAGTTCACCCAAAAATGAAAATGATCCCATTATTTATTCACCCTCAAGCCATCCTAGGTGTATTTGACTTTCTTCTTTCAGACGAATACAATCGGAGTTATATATAAAAAAATGTCCTGGCTCTTCCAATCTTTATAAGGGCAGTGAATTGTGGTCGAGATTTTGAAGCACTTTTTTGGGCTTTGCAAAAATTTGCAAAACGTGCAAAGACCGCAAGTGTAGTCTGATTTCGAAATGAATGACTCTAATGAGTTTATTCTTTTTAGTGAATCAAAAACAGAGTGACCTATCAAGTTTACATACACTCATGCAGATAAGAAAATGGCTTGTCCTCAAGTTCTGAAGCATGTGAATGCGCAAGTCGCTGTCCCCAATCTGTTTGAGGGATTTAGAAAAAGATATTTATTTGCACCTCTAATTCTGCGCGATGACGGTGTGGAGAAAACAGCTTACCGGTGGTGCCACATGTATTTGGGGTTTATAAAAGTACTCAGTCCATGTAAATGTGACCGCCTCTCTCATCTCTTAAACAGCTTTTTAGTTTCAGGTGTGCATGTAAACATCTGATTTCCGAACCAGTGAGCCGGTTCTTTTATTAATGATTGGTTCAAAAACGAGTTGTTACCGTTTTGAGTCTGACGAATCCTTCAATCTGACGAATGCGCTCTGAACTAAATTGAATCAGAGCGATTAATGAATCATCAGCATCTGCCTCGGTGTGTAAAGTGCAAATGATTATTACTTTCAGTCATACCCCTATCGAAATCAATTAGGTTTTGTGTCAGAAAGATATATTGAAGCTGTTTTCTTGGTAAAATTCTAAAAGCAGATTTTTCTCCAAGCACATCAGACCTGTATGAGTAACAAATCTTAATTCAGCAGACAACAGAACTGAAAACTGAGGTGAAGCAGAATGGCTGGGGGTCTCTTCTGCTTATTCACACACATTCTTTATTGTCTATCCCCAGATGTT
This sequence comes from Sinocyclocheilus grahami, assembly GCF_001515645.1. Taxonomy (NCBI): domain Eukaryota; kingdom Metazoa; phylum Chordata; class Actinopteri; order Cypriniformes; family Cyprinidae; genus Sinocyclocheilus; species Sinocyclocheilus grahami. The sequence goes on along the minus strand of NW_015505356.1, from coordinate 1,342,003 downwards.
TCATCTGCTGGACAGAAAGTCAAATTTTCTCTAGGTTTCATGGTGTGAGGCTGAAAGAAGCATCTTCCAAGGTTTTTTTAAAAACCATTCATTCACCCGAAATTACAATGCTCTCTAAATATGTCTTGTTAACCCTGTTCCATCACTTTAGTTATCAGTACTCCTGTCTACTGGATGGCTGCCTCCATTGATGGCTTCTCAATGGCCCCGGTCCCAGGCGACTCTCAACCAGTCTAAATAAGAAGGGTCAGGAACCCAAAATGCCCCCACTGTCCCCTTGCCACACACCCCACTGGGAGCAAACAGTCTCTCAGGAAGCCCAGTGCTGCCGTCTGACAGTTTATGTATTGATTTGTCATAAAATGTCATGGAAGACAATAGGCTGTTCAAACACGCTTTTGTAATCTTCTAAATCACACCTTTTTCTCTTGTATAAATAAAAGTGCATCTAAGACTGTCTTGAATTTAATGTCCGGCCTAAAAATATTCCACAGGAAGTGCGACATTCCAGACTGATAGACCCAGCGGCACAAAGCAGCATGTGAACAATAAACTTTCCCTAAATCGGAATCACCTCAGACATTATAGGAAGTGAGAGGCTGCAGAGGGTTGTCTTCCTCTGTTGAATTGTTGTGTCTAAGCTTGTTTGGAGCTGGCCATGGAAACATGGAGGCCGTGGCAAGTGGCCACATCAAAAGAATAGGATGTTAAATGTGATAAACAGATACTGGAGAGCTGGATCCGTGAAAAATATAACAAGTGCTGATGTCAATGGATGGAAGCCATAGATCTACCAAGCAGGAGTGCAGCCGGGCAGACAGTGGATGAACTGGTCCACCTCCAAAACAGCACTTAGAGGAAGTAATCTCACATTTAAACCAAAGATTGGATCAGCCACTGTAGTTTAGAGAGAGGCAAATCAACTTTACACTGATAAAGACCCCCAAATGTGGCCCGATATGAACAATGAGTGTGTGTAAAAGCAATGCAAGTGTCAAATGAGGAAAAGACAAAGTCATTCAGCAGAAAAAAGCGTTTGACCTGAGTGATTTGTCAGTGGACAGAGATGGAGACAAAGAGGTATTGATTGGCTGGGGAGAAAAGGGAGGACACAATGTGGTAGTCTGCAAGATAGGTGAAACAATCAATATGATGGTTCTGCTCCAGGGATCCTCTTCACCAGCGCAGTGAGGCAGGAACAAACGAGCAGCACACAAATACTGACATTCTGAGCGGAAACCCAGAGCGGTAACTTGCATTCTCATACCCACATACACTCCCATGCATGCAAACAAACTGTCTCCTAACCACAAGCGAAAACAAGCTATCGCACAAGCCTTTTGAATTCAAAGAGCACTATCATGCCCCAAAATCATTCATTTTCACTCATGTTTCACGCTCTGATTTGGTGCTTTTCTCGGTTATGACTAACACCATGTGCGGTTCATGCCCGTTGGTGAAGAAACTGACTGCAAGTGAAAATAATAATCTTTAGCTTGCTAAACGTTGAGTTATTCTAGGAGTAAATATGAGATGACGAAACTTTGAATATGAAATATGAGATGCTTTAAAAAGATCTGTCTTCTCTTGCAGATGCCTGCAGATGTTGCTATGTTTGTAAATGATAATCTTGTTACTTTTGTCATGGGTTTGTCCTATACTAGCTCCATGATGACAGAAACCTGGTGAAGGCATCAGGCTAATTATATAAATATTAGTACTGTAATAATGAAGTTCATACACCAGAACAGGCAAATACACAAGATTTAAGAGATGATTATAATACGTGCTTGAAGTAGACATTTAATAACTTAGCAGATGCTTTTATATTGTCATGGCACACTGTGTACAAATGCACGAAGAAGAAGAGAAAGGTTCCAAAAAGTCTTTAATCCAACACATAGGTAATACAAACACAGGGTAGCATTAACGAGACCGGACAAAGAATGAACAAAACGGTACAACTTATATAGGACTCAAACAAGAAGATTAATTGAACACAGCTGAAACAAACAGACTCATGATAACTGAAACCATAGTAACAAAGGAAGAGTGAGAAATACAAACAAAGGAATACAGGAACTAAAGAATTACAAACTAAACTAAACTGAACATAATGGTGACATTACTACCCCCTCCGGCAAGGTGTGACCTCATGCCGTAACAGAACAACAAAGGGAGGGATGAAGGGGTTTTTGGAGGTGGACAAGGAGATGGCAAAGGGATGGTGGCAGGATGTGACGAAGGGAGAAGACAGGAACCCGGGAGAGGTGATGATCGGAGCAACCAAGGTGGTGTTGATGGTGGGAGGAGCCCAGAGCAGGAGGAGCCAGGTGGCACTCCAGAGTCCAGCAAGGACTGGGGCCATGGTGGAGGTAAGGCTGATGACACCAGGGGGCCAACTGATGGAGACAACGCTGATGGAGGGGGAACCCCGGTCAGAGTCGACGGCTCCGGAGCGACTGAGGACCAAGGAGGAGCTGGAGAGAAGGGGGAGCCAGACAGAGCCAGAGGGAGTGTGGGCGGGGCTTCTTTCCATCCCCTCGTACTCCGCTAATACTCCCTCCGGCACGTGCAGTGTTGCCGGTTCACACACCTGGTTAGATGCGTAATACAGTTCAGACTCCAGGGCTCAGGCCCACACATTACACTTAAAAGAAAATATTTCAAAAGTATTACAAAAAAACGTATTACAAAATTATTTTAGATAAACAAACAAAAAATAAATAAATACACACATCACCGTGAAAAGAAAATATTAAAAAGATAATGACTATTTATATAAATAAATAAATATTATGAATTATTAACATAATTCTATAAAATATATCAATACTTTTATTAATTGTATTAGTCAATTGGGGTTTAGAGTCTGCAGACAAAATGCTCTGACAAACTTTATGTTTGCCAGCACCTGGAGGAAGATGCCTTATGTCTGAGAGGGACAGTGTGTAATAGTAACCAATCATCTCATTGAATTCAGTCACATGACCTTTGATGCACATCTAGGAATTTATTTTAGTGTTTTTGGATCACATTTTATGTGCACGTTAAATAATTGCTAAAAATGTATCCACCTCAAACCAGTTTTTTAATCTACAATTTGAAAATTTTACTCACTATCCAGCACTTTTTTATTATAATAATAATAATTATTATTATTAATGTAACACTCCAAAATTTTTATAAAAATATGTGAATGGAAAATTTTATTTATTTATATTTTTCCACAAAAAAACCAAAAAAAAAACAACAACTTGAGAGCAGAATCAACATTCACTAGGTAACTAGTAAGGATTAATTCACCAAGGAAACATGATGTGGAGGGTATCACCCTGTATTGTTAGCATTTGTTTGTGTGTGTGTGTGTGTGTGTGTGTGTGTGTGTGTGCCCAGCTGTGCTCTCATTTCACCCTGCCATTCACTAGCTGCTTTTGTTTGGAGTGAAGCCTTTCTCTTATTGACACTTGACTCGACTGTTTCATGCATGATAATCAACACCATAAAATCTCCAAGTGGAGGGCACACTGCTCTGCATTTGCCATAAGAAGTGAAAGACAAACAAGACAAGTAAACTTTACCTTCCCGTCCGAAGAAAAGAGAGAACAGAGATCAAAAAAAGAAGACAAGCACTCATAACTGTGAGCAGCCCCATCCAGACAGAGACCCGTCACGAGTCAAGAGCCTTTAAAAAGGCAGATCCACATGAGGCTGCATGATAAAGAGAGGAAGAAAAACAATTTGATCTTTTGACAAGATGAGGGGAGGGAAAGTGCAGGACGAGAAAGCTCCCATGCACCTTTTCAAAAGCTGGTAACATCTGGTGAGAGGATTTGCCTTGTAGTTTTACTTTTCTTTGTCACACGCACCCTAGCAACCCTGCTCCTGATAGTGCCCTGTCAGATACCAGGACATCCTGTATGAGGACAATGAGCCACACGACTGGATAAGTGGAGAGATTAGACAGCCTGTGAGCAATCTATCATAAACACACAACTAATCCTTGTGATCTGAACACGGAGAACATCAACAGATGGGTCTTTAGAGGTGAAGTGTGTCATTTTTGTGCCACTAGTGGCAACAAATGGAAACACTTTACCTTTGAAGGAGAAAAATAAATAAATAATGGGTTCATATAAGGTATTCATATGAAATACACACTTCACCTTTAAAAATATATATAATAATATAATAACAAATATGAATATATAATAACTAATTATGAAGTTAATATAAAATTATGTCTGTTTTGAAAAAGTCAGCTCCCCTCCCAAAAATGCTAATTTAATTTAATTTATTTTTAATTCAATTTTATTACAAGAGCATTACAAAAATATTTTTAAATAACAAAAAAAACAAACAACAAAAAAACAAATGCACACATCACTTTTAAAAGAAAAAAATTATGTAAAAAGATAATGACTATTTATGGATTTTAAAAATGTCAAATAAATAAGTACTTCCAAAAAAGTGACCCATAAATGAATGAATGTGCCCCACCAAGAAATAATAAAAAACCCACACATCTTAAACCCACAAATGAATGAATGAATGAATACTTTTTTCCAAAAAGGTGGCCCATAAATAAACGAACGAATGAATGAATGAATGAATGACTGTCCCACAAAGAAAAAATAAAAATCCCACACATCTCAATATATATATATATATATATACTGTATATAGAGATGTGTGGGATTTTTATTTTATATATATATACAGTATATGTATATATAAAAACATTTTTATTTATAAATAAATTAAAATACAGAACACTTTTAAAAGAACAGAATAGAAGTCTGATGTTGCACCAGTTTCTTCAAAGTATTTATCTTGCTTCCAGCTTACATCAACAAATCACCCAACAGAAACGCACTGTGCCATTTGCGTTAACGTACTGTTCTGCCTTTTGTTGTTTTGTTTCTTGGCTGTGCATTAAAAGTGCTGTGAAGTTCCTGTGTTTGATGTGAGCACACACCACACACATACATTCTCACAGATGGTTTGAAAGGACTGACATGAGTCAGAGCAGTGAGCAGTTAGTCTCAGGTGTCTATCTAGGGCATGTCTGGGCTTGTGGTGAGACAGCGGCTGATTCACCACCCATGCAGGGGGCAGATTTCCCACTCCCACTCCCACTATCTGTGCCCTCATAGTGACCCTTATGTGCACGCTGCCAGTCTGGCAAAAACAAGAGAATTGCATTTTCCTCAAATATTAAAAGGATGTGAAAATTTATGGCAACATCACAATCGTCAACAACTTTTAAAATGAGCTGAAAATAAAATGCCATTCACTGCAAAATGCACAACTGGGACAAACAAGCAAATAAAAAAACTTATCGACCTTTCATAAATTCCATTGGACACCATGGTTACCATTCGGCACATAAACACCTAATGTGAACATGACTCACTAGGTTTCCTGAAACCCGACTGCAATTAAGAGTTTGTCCAAATGTATTACTGAGCTCAGCAAGCACAGGAAATGCCATGCTGAGAGGACTGATTTCACTACCTCAGAACTGCATGCCACAAACACGCAAGTCTTCAGCACACTCATTGCGAGAAAACCCACAGATTGTGCCCTCTATTTGACTTTTCAATTAACCATTTGTCATCCACAAGTTTGTAGAAAGTAATCAGAAATTAGAGTTACGTATAGGTTTGTGCCAAAAATGTTACTAAAATAATGTCAAAGGATCTATTCAAAACATACTGTATAAAAAAACAAGTAAATATTTCCATTGTACTTAGGTTTTGAAAAAATATACTTATTTTTATTTAGAAATAAATATCCTCACATAATTTAACTGTTAAATATGTAATTCTGAGGTAGGTGAATGTAATTGTCATAGATATTTGACACTTTAATACAGTAAATTATACCGTGATCTCCAACCAATTGGGGGGTGGATTGGTTGATGATCACTGTATCATTAACAATATTAAAGTGTCATACTGTATATTAAGGGATCATGCGACACTGCACAAGACTGGAGTAGCGGCTGATAAAAATTCAGCTTTGCCATCACAGGAATAAATGAAAATTTTTAGATATTCAAAACATTTAAATTTTATTATTATGTATTTTAAATGAATATTTCACAGTATTTTAATGCAGTATGTATTTGTGTGTTTAATCATTAAATTAACTGAATAAAAATCTTGAAAAAAATCTCTTCTCTGCAGTCTGTCTGTAATATGAAAACTTCACTTAAAATAGCCCAACAGCTGACCAGTCAGATCCTCATAAATAAATTTGACTTCAAGATGAGTAAAAACATAAATAAAAAGCATGTCCAAATTTAAAGTCAGTCTTATTCAAGGCCACCAAGGAGATGGGATTATAAATACTTGGAAAGACCTCCTGACTGTCAGGGGGTGGTCCTTAACTTTCTCCCTTGGAATCTATGCAATTCGCAAAGGCTTCAAAGACTGCCAAGACACCCTGACTTGAAACCATAGATTGTGCTGAAAAGCAAAACCTGGACTCAGAAATATGTCCTGCAGACAAGTGACAAGGATCTGTGGACCTTGTGGCTCCTTGGGCTGTGATATCTGATAAGGGCCGGCAGTGCGTCCCTACAAGTGTCCACCCTCCCCACCACACGACTCCTGCTACTAGGGAAAGATGGGCTGCTTGCTATTAATATCAATGGAAGAACAGATAATCCCTGAAAAAATAAAATACAATTCAAGAATAATTGTCAACATTTCTTGATTAACATCCAGTAGAGGTTTTTAAAGGGATAGTTTACCCAAAAGACTTACTAAATCTCATGTTGTTCCAAACCTGTATGACATAGAGCATAAGAACGTTTTATTGACTTCATTGTATGGTCAAAAAATATATTTTTAAAATATTTTCTTTTGTGTTCCACCAGAGAAAGTAAGTCATACAGATTATGAATGACATGAAGGCAATTAAATGATGACCGAATTTTCATTTTTGGGTGAACTGTTCCTTTAAAGGGGTCATATGATGCTGCTAAAAAGAACATTATTTTGTGTATTTGGTGTCATGAAATGTGTTTATGCGGTTTAAAGTAAAAAAAACACATTATTTTCAACATACTGTACATTATTGTTTCTCCTCTATGCCCCGCCTTTTTGAAACGCGTCGATTTTTACAAAGCTCATCAGTCTGAAAAAGCGAGGGGTGCTCTGATTGGCCAGCTATCCAGTGCATTGTAATTGGCTGAATACCTCAGGCGTGAGACGGAAATGTTACTCTCCTTAACATACTGTTGATGCCCTGTCAGGCCGGAGCGACGAGACAACATTAAAACCCATTACAAACGAGGCATTTGTTGCATCCAGTGGGGACATAATTACTGATTATAATTGACTTACACTGTCTTTTTATGCGTTGCTGTCTGCATTTGTGATCGGAGAAATGACAAACAACAAGTGCTACTCTACACTGCTCAAAACTCGCGTTTGAATCATCAGTGGCAAATCCTTTAAATGAAAACGTACTTACGTGAGTCAGAAC
>NW_015505356.1:1280842-1334048 GCF_001515645.1 Sinocyclocheilus grahami | reverse complement strand
GTGTCCTCTTTTGGAAGACCAAACAAAGTAGTTTCGCTTTCACAACGAACAACACAGCGGCCTAGCGTGAGGGGAAGCCCCGGCTAAGCATGCGCTGAGGCCGGGCTAGCGTGAGCTGAGGGGCGGAGTCGAGAACGGCGTGCCCGGCGGATGCGACGAATGAGCGGCAACCACATGTGACGGACCCCGGGCTGGACTCCGCTTTGTCCATGGTGAAAGTTGATGTATTCTCTCAGCGACCAGCACAGATAAGCTCTAGGCATGACCAAGTGGATATCGTCCTCTTTTGGAAGACCAAACAAAGTAGTTTCGCTTTCACAACGAACAACACAGCGGCCTAGCGTGAGGGGAAGCCCCGGCTAAGCATGCGCTGAGGCCGGGCTAGCGTGAGCTGAGGGGCGGAGTCGAGAACGGCGTGCCCGGCGGATGCGACGAATGAGCGGCAACCACATGTGACGGACCCCGGGCTGGACTCCGCTTTGTCCATGGTGAAAGTTGATGTATTCTCTCAGCGACCAGCACAGATAAGCTCTAGGCATGACCAAGTGGATATCGTCCTCTTTTGGAAGACCAAACAAAGTAGTTTCGCTTTCACAACGAAACACACAGCGTCTTCACGACATGGCTGTAGCGTCAAAAATACTACAGTGAGAATAAAAGTTACGCCTTCTTTCTTTGCGTGAACATTTGGGGGGCGTTATGCAAATCTTCCCACATAGTGAGGTAGACATGTGGGGGTGTGCTAGAACGAGCCGTTTTAGGTAGGTGTGACTGACTCTGAACTTTTATAAAGAATATCTCTTTGGATTTGAGACTTTAGTCTTTGCAACTTTACAGATCTTCTTTATGCACCAAGAGCTTGTAATACTCCAAAGAGAAAGGAAAAATTTAAATTGCATCATATGACCCCTTTAAAGTCTTCCTAAAGGAGTTCATGAAATTCACATGTGAGGATGTTCTGGGATGAGGAACTAAGTCTGGGTCTCCAGGACAATTTTGCTGATCACTGTGTCTTTCATGACTTCTTGGGCAACAGGTGCTGAAGGAGAAAGGAGTGTCAGACTCATCTGGTTCTTTTCTGGACCACAGTGCCTCTTGCCCCCCACCTTTCTCCCACAGCGTCCATATCCAAGCATGCTGAGCATTTCACCCTTGTCCTCGTGAGTGTGACTTTGAACTAGAATCAATTTAGACAGGGTTACTTACGTGAGTTAGCCTGTTTTGTTGTGAAGGCAAAAGAGGAAAAAACGTATACGGACATACACACGTGCATAAAAATAGATAAATGCATATATTTATATGTATTGAAAATGAATCTGTTCTTTATGATCCTACATCAACTGGTCTTTTCACCTGTCTTACATAAACCTCATTTCATATAATTAAATCATAAGTAAATAAATCTGTGTAGCACAACACAAGACGTTATGTTCCTCCTTGTGGTAAAAAAGGACACTACATTTGGACACCACATTCACAACATTGTTGACCGGTACTTTCCAGTCATAGCATCATAATGCTAAAGTATTCTGTTGTGTTGATAAAAAATATGTTAGGTTTTTTGAGACATATCTGCCAAATCAACAGATCAAACAAAAATCACAGTCCATAAAAATCTTCCATGAATGGAGCTAGTTCATTCACGGAAGGTTTGGTCAAAAACCAAGAACAGCCTGTTAATGAATCATCAGCTGGTTGTATTTGGTATTTGTGGAAATGGTCTGACCTTAGAAGGTCCTGCAGACAAATTACAAAGATGTGTGGTCCTTCTTGCTCCTTGAGGTGACAATACTCATTTTCTGCTTTATAAAATCTGTTACTCATGTTTTTAACACTTTTTTTAATTGCGGTAGTAGTGCATCCTTTTTTTAAACAGTCAGAAGCTAATTCAACTCTTAACTCTATATGAACAACCCCTGTACCATGCATGCGTGTGTGTGCAATTTTGACTGTATTTTTTAGAGCCCAACTTTAAAATAATAGATTCAGTGGTGGAAATGGACAAAATTCACTGGGGTGACTCTAGCTTGGAGGGGAGGGCTAGGAGGGTCACTTTAGATTACCTTTCAAATGATCAATAGATTGTTTATAATCTATATTAAAATTAAAAAAATTTTAAAGATTTATTTTTGATTTTTTTTTTATTAGGATAGGACAGTATGTTGACAGGAAACAAAGTGGGAGGAAAGGATAGCGAGCTAGGACTCAAACTCGGGTTGCCCAAAGCGAAACAGTGATGTGGTCGCGCTGCTGCGATATATGTTGGCTATCGGAGCCAACACGTTAAATTTATTTAATGTTTCCTATATGAATCAAATGTTTTTTGGGGTATTGAGACAGGCACATTACAGGTCAATGAACAGCGTCCATTAATTATGTGGGGTATAAACATATTTATTCAACAGAATCTCTTCTTGGAATCTCTTCTGATCAAACCTTATTAAACGTCATAATTTATGTTAAATTCATATTTATATAATAAACCTTTAACTTTAATGAAAACAATACATTGAATTAGAATAATAAGACACAATCAGGAAGAATAAGTTACCATTCAAATGAAATCAGTAGGCTATCAACAAAATTCATCTTTGCTCTATAGAGGTGGCACAGAAGAACACAAAAGTGACATTTAATTATATTTACAGACTGTTTACAAAGGATGAGTTTAATGTTTAAATAAAACGTTTTGAATCAATTAAATACTAAATGATTTAAATAACTTAAATTATTATTTAAAAATGAAACTAAAACCGCCAGTAGGTGGTGGTAAGTCACTGTCTTTGTCACTGAATCATTCATTCGATGATTCGTTCAAACGGCTGATTCATTCAGGAACGAAGCAAGTGACTGTCTTTATGAATGGGTCAATGAATCTTGACTCACTAGAATCGTTCAAAAACGCACATTCATTCATAAACGAGACGGCGTTTGCTTGGAGATGCACAGCGGCTCAGGTGTGACTTAGTTTGGAACTATTTTCGTTGAAATAGAGCAAAAACTGTGTTCCTAAAATGTAAGTCTCTTAATATTAACTTCTTGTTTATTGAACTATAAAATCAGTATCACATTTGCAAACTTTCTTTATAATTATTAAAAAGCTGTCACTCATCTCTGTTTATCACGATCTTACAAACTTCTGTTTGCTCTATACCATGCACAATGCATCTTATTTAGCTACATTGTGTCTGTCTACACTTTGTTAGTGGTTAACCCAGCACTGAGCAAAACTCCGGTGTTTTATGTTAACACAGCTTTATCCATAACACATTTTCTGTTATCGCATCTGTTAAAGATCTGGCAAAAAACACGGTTTACCCCAGATAATTTATCAGTCTGCTTTCACGATGAGGAGCAGGATGCGCACCGATAGAGAAGCATTTCCATTGGCTGCAGTCTGCAGGTATTAGGGCCAATCTCAGCAGCAAACAATAGACACAAATGTAACGCTAGGTTTTTATTATAATATATTGCACTTATGTGCGGAACTCAGATAGCTTTCGTAGTCTATTGAATGGATAAAATGTTGAAATCCCTTTCATCTCACAAAAATCTAACCAGTTGGAAGTGGAACGATGTCCCCCCTGCGAAATTTGCAGCCCTGAATATATGAAATATTAAAATATTACATAAAATAAATATTATATGCTATATAAAACAAATAAGAATAAATGTCCTAAACCCCCAGAAAACATGTCCTCAATATTCAAAATACAAAAAATACGAAGTTTTTGCTTCAATCGCGACAGGTTTATGAATTTGTAGGCTAAATAATTTTTGCATAAAAACCATTGCATCTATGAGACGTCCTCCCTGTTGCTTTAAAAGTATGGCCATGTAGTAGCTCTTGTAATTATTATACTCTGGCTCAAAACTCGCATCTTGGCGGCCACGCGTGTGCGCCTCTTCACCTCCAGAGAGGCTGTGCGGCCAAAGCACGACCCGGCCTGCCAGCGGGGATTTACGGATTGGCGCTCTGCCCGGCCGCAGGCAGTCTAGTTCGCTCGGTTCTCACGACCTCAGCACCACAACGGCATCTCTGAACTATTAACTCAGACACGCAGGCAGAGAGAGAAGCCACGGAGCCCACACACTGCCAACTAGTGTTCCAGCAATGCACATGTGCGAAAACAAGCTTTTCTGTGCGATCTAGATTAGCCCCGAGGGTTCTGAACAGTGTACGAATCTTTCAATGACTTTCAGGGGGGTCTGCTTTTTTTCTGTGAACATTTCTTCATTTCTTTCATTAATTCTGTTTAGATTTAAACTTAACGTAAAGATTTTTGTGATAGCTATATTTGTGATGTGTAGCCTATTCCTGTTTATACCTTTTGTAGTTGAGGTTGTATTAAAAATACAACAAACCATCTGTTTAGACTTCACTTTGAACTTCGTGATTTTTTTTCCACTTGAGGGAGAAATTTATGACCACTTGAGGACTCGGATTTAAGTAAATGAAGTAGCCTAAATCACAATAATAAAGCAGAGAATTAATAGTCTAATACAACAACATATTGAAATTACTAGTGACGTGTTAATAAATAACTTTCCAAAACCGTAGCCTACATTGGGTTTAACAAGACGGAGTTGTTAAGTGGGAAACCCTATGGCCGTCGGTCACCAGGGTGTGTAACCTAATCCGAAAACGAAGTGGGCCGGTGACTACAAGTGCATGGCAGACACACGGCAAACACTATGCCGACAGCCCAAGCACGTCTCGCAGTCCCGGAGTTTACGCGCAAAGGGAAGATAAGTTTACATCCAGGGAAAACATAAACGACTCGCCTGGGAGAGGCCTGCATGTCAAGCTTCCTGTAAAAAGAAATATGATTTTTTTACATTTACATTTGAATTCTATTACATTTTAATTAGGAAAGAAGTTTGATGTTAAGGTAACTCATCAGTTTAGTCAGAAAAGAGGCGGGAAAGCACCCCACGCGCTATTCAGGTATAGGCTACAGCTATAAAGCGGCTGGTACACAAAAGGAAGAGAGGATTCTTCCATATTCTCTTTTCACTGAGGCAATCTGCTAGTGACATTAACCCAAAGCCTAGGCCTATTTCCCAGACCAATGAATGGGGGTTTAGGACTTCTTAAAGATCCCGCTGCATACAGGATGAGACCCTTTTCAGATGTTTAATTACCTTTTTGCAAAAGAAAAGAAAAAACCCTTCTCGTTGCCTTTGTCATTTCAACCTGTGACACTTCAGAGTGATCTCTTCCCGCCAGAAGTAGAACTAAGATACGGGCTAGCCAGGACGTAATTGAGACTTTAAATAAAAAAAAGTGTAACATCTGTAATTGAAAAGTTTAATGCATTTACACACTGCCCTCTTAGCTGTTTTAAATAAATAAATGTTTAACAAAGCTTGCGTAAAATCGTCAATCTTCATGTTGGCTCTTAATAAACTGTCACTTGTCAATCTAAAGTTGGCTATAAAGCATCATCATGTAAGTAGTATCAAAAATAAAAATGATTTGTCATTTATATTACTCAATCTAGTATTGGTATTATAGATTTACATCTACTGATCTTAATAAAAAAAGGGCTTGAACACGACAGATTTCGTTATTTTGATTTATTCAGCATCAAACATAAACACTCATCATGAAAAAACAGCAAGAAAGCTTTGGCATGATACAATCTTTTACAAACTTTGTACAAAACTAAATTCTTTCATTTAAAAAAGTACTTTATAAACATTAAGAGTTATGCTGTTGAATTAACTACAGCATATTCATCAACAACATCCAAATATTGGAATCAGCTAACAAACATATACGCCTTGTCCAACAGAAGGTCAACAAGTCCCTTAGAACGGAACTGAACTGGATTTTCTTCATCGTGAAAAACTGTTTTAGAAGCTCGTATGGGATGAGCAAGTCTACCAAGGTCTCCACACCGGCTCATTGCTTTCTGCTCCGGCACTAACACCAACGGGACTGACGGCCTGTGAAACGCCCGCGAAGGAGGTCATTCCCTGGACAGGAGATGCCACCGTGGGAGCTGAGCTGGCCTGGACGGGACTGGCGTTGACAGTCACTGGAACACTTGCGTTTGCGTACAAAGGAATGACCGGGGTTGTAGCAGAAGCGAAAGCTGGGTTGGGGATAAGGAAAGCAAACTGTCCGTCAGTAGCTGGCACCAGCTGGAATCCTCCAAAGACTTTGGGTGAGACCGCTTCTGATGGGCTGAGTTTGGGGCACATCGAGGCGCTGTTGATGGGCAAAGTTGAAGGAAGCTGCACGTGAAGAGGCTGAGCCAGATGCGCCTGCTGAGCTGGGGCAGGCTGAGGGTAGTTCATGGCCATCATCTGTCCCAAACAACCGGACAGGTGGTTGAGAAGTCGCGCCCTAACCTCCGTGTTCACCCCCTCGCAGGTAGAGAGAAATCGAGTCACCTCGTTCATGCACTCGTTGAATCCCGCGCGATACTTGCTGAGGACGTTTGTGTCAGCTGACAGGGCCGCTGCAGAGCAAAGGTAACGTTCATTAATATTGTGCATTTAGGAAGTTCATTTACGTTTTTCAATTAGGCTATAAGTTTAAAGTTTCACATTTGAATAAATCGGACTTATAACTTACCAGTCATCTGAACACGTTGCAAATTGCGCAGGTGCTTGACTGTCATCTCAAGAATATCAGCTTTCTCCAATTTAGAGTGTCTGGAGCTCTGTAAATGAGAAGAACCGATTAGGAATTTTGTTTTTAAAACGGAGATCACGTGTTTATGGTCACATGCAAAGAATAGACATATTCGTAGCTACAACTTACATCTTTTTTAAGAGCATCAAGAATCAGGGTCTTCAGCTGTCCGAGGCTCTCGTTGATTCTCGCTCTGCGGCGTTTCTCCATGATTGGCTTTGAAGACTGCAGATGAAATGCAAAGTTCATTCATTTATATAAGAAAGACGCTAGGTTTTGTTTTTTTTTCAGATCGACTGGAATTTTTTTTTTTGGAAATGACAAATGACATTTGTCTTAACGGAAATACAACCGCAAAAAGTGTCAAAACAATAAATGGTATTTACCTTTCTGTGCTCGCTGGCATTCTTTGGTTTGTCCGGAGTATGAGATCCACTGGCAGGGGCACCAGCAATAGGTGATGCCGTCTGCTTCTCCATATTATCGGCTGGCATGATCAAAACCAAAGTTGGGTCCGGTGTAAGCCAAAAAATTGTTTATATTCCGTGTGTGGATTTTTAAAACGCCGAGACGAGCTGTTAGGATTAGATGCGGAGCGTAGACAAGACCTCGGGATGTTCACGAGAGGGAGAGTGAGTCCCTCTTATCATCTATAATATGACTTATAGTCTGCAGGCTGTCATATGAGGACACGAGCGTGTGTGGCGTAGCGCTTCGGAGGGCAAGTCGAATCTCCCACCGCCACACGCCAGCGGTATTTATAGATAGATCGCATGCTCCCAGTTCGTGTGAAACCCTCTCTGCATTCTTTCCCACACTCGCTTCAGCCAATAGGCGCGCGGACTCACCCATTGGGCGCGGGCAGACTGCTGATTGGACAACACCCCCGCGGGCTGTCAGTCACGCGCTGCTCAATCAGCCCTGGAGGGACAAACAACAAAGAGGCGAGTGCAGTCGGCCTGGCTGTGAAGTGATAAGGGGAATTGGGGGAATACTCTTGCTGCTTGCCACCAACGTTTTTTCATAGCCGAATCGCGTATTTCTGCATTCAGGCACTGTGTGACCAACATTCCTGTACACTTGATGTCGGAATGGTTAAACTGACAAATCATGTCATTTGATCAACATTACAAAAACTATACTTTTATACTGGAAAGACGTATTTTATCAGATGTGTCCTCCTCGAATTACTATAATTCCACTAGCATTAAAAGTATTGCATGCATCTTGCAAACTATCTTTAAGATTGCATGTAATTGCACTGGATTTCGTTGGAAAGTTGCATTGCACTCTAAATCGTGCATTTATTCTGCTGCCGCACTGACTTTTGATACTATTCAGGGACATGTTATGCATTCTTGGCTAAATACATGAACTTTTATACATTTTCTGTATATTTTTATTTTTTGTTATATATAAAATGCATTCGACGAAACATTTCACTGACTTTGTACCACAGTGTGACAGCATTTTATATTTAGTAGTTTAATCGCTCGTGGAAGAATGTTCGTGTTATATCAGAAATGCGAGTATCCAGTCGTTTCAGAATCAAAATAAAACCGAAAAAACTTAAAGGATCTAGTTGCGCTTCAAAGAAGAAAACAGCTGTACAGGCACGCGAGGCGGTTCGAAGCAGCACGCAGGAAACCAATGGGAAGCTGGCCCCTTTATGCAAATAAAGCGTAGTTTCGTCTTATTGGCTGGCTGAACATCTTACGCGTCAATCATTCCAGCAGTGCAGGAGGCAGAGTGCGCGCGGGGGGAGGTGCTGCTACATCTGTCCGCGTGCCAGCCAGTCTGTGCGCCCGCTCGTTGCACCGCTGCGTCCTCTGAGCACGTGCCGTTGCTAAACTCTCAGGCTGCGGGGTTTAGAGAGCAAGCTTCGCGACTGCTTTTGTTGCTGCTGAATTATGAACTCGTGTTTTTTTCTTGGCAGGACTGTTTTTAAACTTGTAGGAGTTTTGTTAATGTTTGTTGGTTCGTTGCAAAACGATTGGGAAAATGCAATAATGTTTTAGACTTGCATCTATAAATCTATGCTGAAGTAATGCAATGAGTGAAATACAAGAAACACCAAATACATCCCTCAACTATAAGTCTGTATTTTGCAAATTTAAGAAAATAACTTTTTTTGGGGTACTTTTATTAAAAAGAAAAATACAGTTAAAAGAAAAAGGGAATTTAAAACGCATTGGCCCACATTAATTGCAAACACCTTAAACACAAACACTAAATTATAAATTATTTAGTGTAAATAGTTGTTGAAAATATAATTGATCAAGATCAAAATGAAGATATAATTGATCAAGATCAAATGAAGATCTTACAGTGATTTTGCCGATGGGATACTGAGTGGGAGAACTCATTTATAGGTGTCGCGCGCCATCTACCGAAAACGTTACTAGAGCTTGAAACAGTCAAGTGCATGACCATATCTGACCACGAGGAGGAGCACAGCGCAGTCAATACCGCTGTACAAATGACTAATTACATCAAATGATTTGCAAGTAACATTCAAGTAACACATAATAATAATAATAATAATAATAATAATAATAATTTGAAAAAAATTAAATCAATTTAAATTTCAAATGATTTGCAAGTAACATTCAAGTAACACATAATAATAATAATAATAATAATAATAATAATAATAATAATAATAATAATAATAATAATAATAATAATAATAATAATAATAATAATAATAATAATAATAATAATAATAATAATAATAATAATAATAATAATAATAATAATAATAATAATTTGAAAAAAATTAAATCAATTTAAATGAACATAAGACTGACATGAAATAGGACAAAAACTCATCTAGTTTAAGTCTTTCCTCTTATGTATCTAATAAGGTAGGGAAGTCCCATAGCAATGAGAATTTATTAAGTCTTGTTTGGCTGCTTGTTGACCATTGTTTAGGGACTCTTGTCATTTGTTGCCGAGACTAGCTGGGGCATGCTGGAATCCTGTTTGCCAAGGATCCTGAGGTCTCAGGGGCCAGCTGTGCGCTCACCCCTTCACATTTGCCCTATTTGCTTTGGGATTGAGGTATATTATGTAGCCCTTAATCCTGCTTTCTGTATGTGTTATACCTCCATAACAGAGCTTCAGAGAGTTATTTACATGGCCAGGACACAAATTTTATAGACTCTGTCCAAACATTTTTTTGATATTTCTTAGAATTGAACAAAGGTCCCAGAAAAAGGTTTCCTGGATACTGATTCAGTTCTGCAGAAAAAAATAATAAATAAAATAATAGTAATAATATATATAATATACTATTAATATATATATTATATTAATTATTCATTGTATTATTATATTATATTAATTATATGAGGAAAAAAAATTAACTTAAATGATTTTAGCAAATGGCTGCAATATAACAAAGAGTGAAAAATTTAAGTGGGTCTGAATACTTTCCGTACCCACTGTATATATATTAATATGTTATATATTTATACTATTAGCATATATGTAATATACTATTAACACTAAAATTAAAAACGTAATATTAAAAATATTGTTCTTTGAATTCAGATCAATGGATTAAATTCAGAATAACAAGGAGTTCAGCATATGATTGTGGGATGTGTTTTGACTTCAGTGTACAGGAGAAACTTTTAGTCTGAAAAGGAAAGGGAGATGGAAAAAGATGAAGGCATTGTGTGTTTTGTAATTAGACTTAACACTGACCAGCAAACTGTTGTCCGAGATCAGAGCGTGCACAGTAGTTTCTTTGCACTGAAGGAAAGTTAATTTGTTGTTGGGTAATGAGTCTCAGTCCCTATCCAAATCTGTTCACAGAACGCCGAAAACACAGTCAATTATGTTTGCATTAGCTGCTGTTGTCGAGCCAATCCCTTTACATGCTCTTTGATCACACTGCCGTAGGCTCGATTCTGGTCTTGAGTTTTGCAGAGAGTCCTAAAAAACAGACTGGAAGATTTTATACATTTTTGATGCAAAGAATTGAATGATAGCCCTGAATATTGTCATGCATGTTATGATGAAAACAGTGTAGGCCTATTAGATTGTAAAGGCACATGTGGTTGGCATCTGGCTTAAAGCATGAAAACAATTACGCATTTGAATTGAGTATTTTGTAATACAATTTAGTATTTTTACTTCAGTGTATTATTTTGACTTTTTAAAACTTTTGACTTAAATTTAGTGTTTTGACTTTTTAAAAACTTCCATTATGAGCCACACAATCAAGAAATCAAAAGTCACACTGACCTCAGTGAATGTTTTTGCATGATGAAGTCTTTCATCATCAGAAATGCTGAAAAAGAAAGATGATGAGAATAACTTGGGGGGGGGGGGGGGGGGGGGAAGCATTACAATATCAGGCTTACAATAAGTCCTGTTGAAGAAACATTACGAAACAATCCACATTTATAAACAAATTGCTACATTGCTTCAAGTTCCTCTCATAGCCTCTTGTTTTACTACTGTAAGTTGTTTTTCTGGTGGAACTTTTTATCTCTGTTGGTAGCATTTAAATGTATGACGTATTAACCAAAAAAAAAAGAAAGAAAGAAAACAGTCTCCCATAGCTATAGGGCTTGTGCTAAACAATAACAGATCCTGTTGTCCTGTTTTCAGAAACTGCTTTACTGACCACCCCTCAACTTTGTGTTTATACAGTTATAGAGTTAGATTCCGTTCATTTATTATTCGCTGCTAGGTTTCTGAACTTATGCTGGGGTACTTTAGTTGACCATATCCAGAATAAGAGAAAATATTGGCAAAAGATCTAAAGAGTTAGTCTTGGCAGGGAAGATATCTTAAATACACTGTTGCTAAGGATTTCTGTAAACCAAACGTTGCATTAAAATGCTCTAATACATCTATGTGCCGGATAATGTTGTCCGAGTCTTTTATCTTTATTACTGGCCCTGTGGAGAGTTTTAAGGTGGAATCCCACATTAATTCATTAAAATACTGAGATATTTTTTACCGGAGTGTTTGAGGCCGGCGGCATTTAGTCCTCAGGGCTTCAAAGTAAAGTTTTAACAGTGGTGTTACATGAAGTATAGCATTTTTTGGACTTTTTACTTTATTCAGTCTCATTGTTCTTATACCTGCAAAAACCTTGGATCAATTCTGTTTGCTTCTCCTCAAATGGGTCGTTGTCATTTTACCATCTGCGGACCAGCATGCCCTTTACAATGTGTGGTATTCACTGAGACTCTTTAGTGCTCTTAGAGCGAGTGAGAGCATCCCCCATCCCCTAGCTTTTCTGACCAATTCATGGCTTTCTTCTCTTTTTTAAGAGGCCGTTGATGAGGTTAGCCTAATCAGATTAAGTCAACTCACACTGGTCGGTGTAGTTTGTTTTCCCTCAGAGAGCCTGCTGATATCTCCAAATACTTTTTCTTTGAGCACTTTTCATTGTGGCTTCCCCCCAAAAATCTTTTGAGAGCGAGTTCCAAAAGAATCTTTTATAAACCTCAGTTCCAGACTGATATGGGTTACTCGGAATGGGTCACTTCACTGCAATGCCGGGACCAAATGTGTAAAAGCTGTGCAATGACACTTTTGATCATTCTTGCTGATGTCGATGTAAAAGGGTGGACCGAGACAGATTGTGGAAACACAAAATGGCAAATTGAATTCTGAGAATTGCTGGAACCTCTAATTTAATTCATAAATAAATGGTTGGCGGAGCTTAAAGGGACTACAACGCTAATACAATCTTTTCTCATTTTAAAACAATGATACGGCATCAGTGCTTTTATGGTTGCTTGTAGCTCATTTCGGCTACAGTCAAGAGGCTAGTGTTCTATTAAACAGCAAGATGTTGATTATTAGCTCATTTAGGTTAATTAGAATTGTAAAATTGTTATAGTATTGATAGCAGAAGAAACTAAGACACAAGAAATGCTTTCAAAATTTTTGGAGATAAACATTGTTGGTCGATAACATTTTTTGAGGTTTCCAAAAATCTAATATTTCTAATCTAATATTCAGTTCAAAGCTTTGGGGTCAGTAAGATTTTATAAAAAAAAAAAAACATTAATTCAATGTTAAAAAAAAAATATTAACTTTAAATTTAAAACATTTAATTTGAAAAACATTAAAATTAATTTGAAGAACATTCTGTTACAATAAATGAATGCTGTTCGTTTGAACTTTCTATTCATTAATAAATCCTGAAAAAAGGAAAATGTATTACTGTTTCCACAAAACTGTAATAAAAATGAAGCAGCACAGCTGTTTTCAACATTGATAAATAATGACAATAAATATTTCTTGAGCAGCAAATTAGCATATTAGAATGATTTTCAAGGAATGTCATGTGACACTGAAGACTGAAGTAATGGATGCTGAAAAATGAACCTCGCTGAATAAATGACATTTTAAACGTATTAAAATACAAAACAGTTATTTTAAGTAATAATGATATTTCACAATATTACTGTTTTTATCTTACCAACCCCAAAAAAGGCATTGTGTGTGAATATTACATATATGTAAATTATATGTAAATACACACACACACACACACACACACACACACACACACAGGTTTGTTTTTATGGTTTATGGGGACTCTCCATAGGTGTAATGGTTTTTATACTGTACAAACCGTATTTTCTATTGCCCTACACCAACCCTACCCCTAAACCTACCCCTCACAGGAAACTTCCTGCATTTTTAGATTTTCAAAAAAACTCATTCTGAATTATTTATAAGTGGGGACACTGAAAATGTCCTCATAAATCACCTTCTCATTGTAATACCTATGTCATACCCATGTTATTATACAAATTTGTGTCCTCATAAACCACATAAACATGCACACACACACACACACACACACACACACATACATATATAAAAGGTGTGGCACTACTGTATTGCAACTGGCAGATTATTCCAAGGCAGAAAATGATCTCACATAATTTTAGGACATTTGTGATGACCTCACTCTACCATAGTTATAAAAGAATTTAGGAGCATGAAAGCCTAGGTGAGCACTCTTGGATCTGTTCCTTCTGTTAAGAACTGATCTGAGATAAATACCGGTGTTACCCGGCACACCCATAGTACATAATTGTTCACTTTAACAGGACTGTCATTTTGGTGCCATTAAATAAGCTCACCAAAAGTGTCTTTAGGAGAAGCTTATAATTACATCTCATTTTAAGTTGATCTGGATGCAACTTACACCCTAAACAGTCCTGCTTGTCTCCCACCGCTGCATCCATTCAAGCATACAGTATGAACAATAGGCAGATATCCAATTAAGAACAGATCTGCGGTTCTCTGATGTCCTCATCAGCAGCTCAACATCATTTGTAGAGGTGGACAGTAACAAAGTACATTTACTTGAGTACTGTACTTAAGTACACTTTTTGAATATCTGTACTTTACTTGAGTATTATTGTTTCTGGAAACGTATAACTTTAACTTATCGTACTTTTCACTCCACTACATTTCTATCAAGGACCTTGAAGTAGAAAGTTGTTACTATGTAGCAGCTTTAAAAGTCAGTGGGTGATTATTTTTCTTCTCTGAAATGTGATTTTTTTTTAGACAGCCTATCAGTAATCACTCTTGTAGGGTTACGTTAAGTAATTTCCCAGCAAGAAGTTAATATTGTCTGATTTTGGGACATTATGAGGAATCAGCTGTGATTTGGGTCCCACATACTAAGCTGTGACACACGGGTACACTTCTTTCACATCTCAGCTTTAAACTGTAAATTTGTGCTGACATTATGCCTTGCCCACCACTAAGGAACATGCCACTGCTATATGCACCCTCTCCATCCCATCTGCAAATTCCTGGAAGACTTGGAGTGAAGCAAATAAAACAATACATCAAAGAGGATGGAAAAATATATGCAAGATCTAATTATTTCCAAGGCAGGTGTGCAGTGTTGTGCATAGTGCTTCTGCTTAAAATAATTAATGAGGGAGAAGATAATAGATGCAAGACCGCAAACCAGTTGTATTTACATTTTCTAACCTTTAACTGAGTTATGTGGATATATAATATCAGCACTGAACTCTTTTATCTTTTTAAATAAAATAAAACAACATTAATTTCATTTTTGAAATTTTTTTTTTTATATAATTGAAGCAAAGTTGTACTTTATTTTCTCTTATTTTATTTATTTTCTTCTTATTTCTATTTTACAAATGATTAATGTAAGCAAATCAGCAAGATTGTGTCGAAACAACAAGCCAGACAAATCATTGAAACGCTTTGGTTAATGTGTTTGGAAGAGTTAAAAGCTGAAAATGGACCAGAAAAAATAGCATTTGTCGCTGCTTTAACACTCTGAATGCTATCATCAATCCTGTGATTTAACCGAAATCTTGCATTGTGAACATAACAGAATTATTTAAATTTGTCTGGTTTTCTCTTGTGCTAAAGCACACACATTTCTCTGAATGATTCGGTGCAAACTTTGGACACGGACAATGCATAGAATGCACAAAACCAATATTGTTCAAAGGGACCGTTTCCATGTTTTGGTCATTGATAACCATGCTAAAAGTGCCATTGATCTTTTTGTTCCATTCGGTTGGTTGGGGAAAATGGCCTGCATTCTGGTTCTTGAGTCCATAAAATGACTCTCTTTGTCAGGAAGCAAAATCGATGCAAATTAATCTTTTATCTATTTCCCTGTGAATAATTAAACGTCTTTCTACTTTTGTCTGTGCCTACTTGCCAAAACAAAATAAAAAAGGTAGAGAATGTGGGCATTTATTAGCTGGCTGGAGGAGTGAGTTGACCCTTCTCTCCAGTCACAAAGAAGCCTTTATGGAGGCAGCACATTGTATAGAGTGAGTTTATTCCCTTTTGACTGACCAGCACTGCGGGACACCCACCACGTGTTATCGGTGCCTCAGCCAAACCCCCATGAAAGGCAGGCTAAACAAACCACAAAATCCATGGCCATGACCCATTCTCATCTGGTGCTCTCTAGGATACCATGACAGACAAGATAGCAGAAGACACTGAAGTTAGGAAGCCATTATTAAAGGAATAAGCATTTATATTCTTCATTGACAGTACCTGGGTTTGGAAGTGGGGTCTTACTGTGCCTTTCATCTTATTCTGGGCCAAACAGCGGTGGAGGAGATGGGCTGTTTCTCTCAAAACACCATGAACTCATAGGATAAAATAAACTCCTGTAAGATCAGAGCAACAAAGGCTCGGCTGGATAGAAGAGCAAACACTCCCATTAGTCGTTCCTCTCTTCTACTGAGGGGCTTCAGTGCAGAGATCACTGCTGTAGTGTTTACACTGGGAATACTGCGGGACTGTAAAGCCTGAGAGGTGGGGGTGACGACGAGAAGACTATTCAACACTGTTTCCGTAAACACATCGAAAATCAGCATTGGAGAATTGATAGATGGCACATGCGCAAAATAAGCCTTTTTTTTGACAAATCGTCACTTCATCCCCCTCCACACGGCCTTACAGTCCGTATCCCAAATCTAAATGGACTCTCTGTCATTTGTGTTGGCTCTCCCCCAGCTCAAGCCCCCTGTGAATGGCTGAAACCGCACCCCTACCCAGGGAGGCTGCAGTCGAGCTGGGGCCTTGGCTCATAAGTGTGCCCACCTGGAGGCCAGCGGGCAGCCTACGTGGACCGGGCCCTTGATCTGTGGGCTATGAGCAACATTGTGACACAAGGTCCGATTGGAGCCAGCAGACCAGCCAAGACAACACAACACAACAGCATGGATGCCTCCACAGCGCAGCTCCAGCCAATTACTTTGATGATCCCTGTGATGCTTTTTCCTCTCACATTCTTCCCTGTTCTGAGGTGAACTCGTTATGAGGTTAACAGTTTCAGCTTCTGTATTTGTTTCCAGTCTAAGCCTCCCACATCATGTCAAACTCCATAACCTGCCAGCTGACTATCGTTGTTTTGATGATGATGATGATGACTGTTATCAGGGTCTCTGGTATTTAGTATTGTGGGAATTTCCACAAAGGTCGGATTCTGCTGATATGTGTCAGTCCTGTTATGCAGTACCTTTCGAACATTAGAGAATGAATATACATGCATTGTAATTTAATTAAACATTTTTTTATTAGAGAAAAAATGGTGGACTAGACTTTCGGAAATATGCTCTGGTGAAGCTCAGGCACTTTTTGCTCATTTTATTATAACTTGACTGTTTATATAAAAAAGTAATAAAAAAAATGTGTAACAGGGTGGAAGATAAAGAACCAAAGTTAATGTTAGCATTGTTTACGTGAGGCTTTGAGCAAGGCTTATGTAAGGATTTCAAAAGAGTGCTGCAGGGATGATATATATATTTTTTGTAGGCCAAAACCCAGCAACAAGATAGCATTTTAGCACTTCCATTTCAATCATCCTGAAGTCAATGGGTTTTTTAAAATGGGTTTTTGGTTAAATGCCTGAAATAAGGTCTGTGGCTACACTCTTAAAAATAAAGGTGCTTCACGATACCATAGAAGAACCTTTTTGTCTAAATGGTTCCATAAAGAACCTTTAACATCTGAAGAACCTTTCTGTTTCACAAAAGGTTCTTTGTGGCGAAAGAAGGTTCTTCAGATTATAAAAAGGTAAGAAAGAGATGGTTCTTTAAAGAACCTTTGACTGAATGGTTCTTTGTGGAACCAAAAATAGTTCTTCTATGACATCGCTTGAAGAACCTTTTGAAGCACCTTTATTTTTAAGAGTGTAACACAAGCTCAACATATTTTCACGTTTTATTCAACAACATTAAAAAATCAGAAACATCAGTAATACCCCCTTGTGGTTTTGTAAAGTTTTTTACTTGTCTTGAAAAAGGTGCTAACAAGTGTCTAAATGTGACTACAGAGGTTGTGACTATACAAGGACATTAAACATCACACCGAAGGTAAACTCATCTACTAGTCCGCTTTTACAACCTCATGCTGTAATCCTTCAAAACATAGCTTAGACCTGCATCGACAGAACTGTAAATTTCTAAGGGTATGTAATTAATAAGTTAATAAAAGTATTTTAGTCAATAAAACTAAGTAATATTATACCCATGTTTTATCCAATATATCAAGAAATGCATGGCATAACATAATTACATATATCCTATCCAAATTAAGTTTAGATCTTCAAATGATCTAATACTGCTAAAACATTGCATATGCACACTAAAGCAACAAGGCCTTTCATAAAAACAAATTGTTGCTTCAATGTTCCCCATCAGCTCTACTTCTGCTGTAAAATGTTCTGTTTACGCATTTATCCACTTCATAGGCTACAACTGTGCCACTTTATACAAGCAGTGCATATCTATTCCATCCACCGCACTCAAAATCAGCGCTTACTGTCCGGTTTTATCCTAGTTAACCTCTCAACAGGAAAACATCTCCTCAGAACAGCGAAGGCTCTTTAATGAACAGATGCTAACAGTAGCTCTACACTCTCTCCTCCTTACTAACTGCATGATGGCAGATTTGAATTGAAAGTTACAGCGGGGAGGAGACAATGGTGCATTTAGAAAAGCTCATGAAGCTCTCCGGTCTGTTTGATGACTAAGCACAGCCTCAGGTGAAGCTCCCCGTCGACACCTCTGGGCCGTGTGCTCTTTCAGCCTCTCCCCACTGAGACAGGAGCACAGCTAACACTGATCAGCAATAAGTAATCCTTCAAAGCATAGCCTAGACCTGCACAGACAAAACTGTAATTTTATTTGAGTATGTAATCAACAAGTTAGACCATAAAATGATGTGTTTTGATTTGGACTTTAAATATTTAACATTCAATGATCACAGTTCTAGCGACCAGAAAAGCTACGCTAACCAAAATTGTAATGAGAGGAAATCCTTCTTATTCAGCTAAGCCAACAGTTCAAAGGAATTTAGCCGAATTTAACTTCAGGCACCTGCCACGGCCCAGCAGGTGACAAAGTGGTCCATCAAAAATCCCACTGACATCACTCATTTACATACACACTCTTCACAATCTGAGACATACCAGAAGTGCTGGTATTTTCTAGCTTTTAAAACAATTTGAATCAATAGATTTTCAGGCTCAACGGTTCTCTCTCAATGGGTCATCTCTAGTTCAGTGAATTTCTCCATTGTTTCAAAATGGCTGAAGAAGCCTTCGGGGTGATCGAGCCTTCATTCTGCTTTCGCTAGATTAAAGCTAGTAATCTTTAAATAACGAGAATTTCCCGTCTGGTTATGAGTTTGTTGGAGTCAAATGTTTTTAAAAAAAATTTTTATTCCCATTTATTTTTATTTGTAATTTCTTTGTGTGCCAAAGTGACTTGTTTATCATTTTTATAGATTTGGTTCATTTAGATTTTTTTGTAGTTCTTTTAGTAACATGAGGCACATTTAAAGGGATAGTTCAACCAAAAATGCAAATTCTGTCATCATTTACTCGCACTCATGTTGTTCCAAAGCTAACAGTTGACAGTAGCCATTTACTTTCATAATATGGATAAAAATACTGGAAGTCAGTGGCTACCCACATTCTATAAAATATTTTCTTTTGTGCTCATCAGAAGAAGAAAAAATATACAGGTTAGGAACAACATAAGGGTAAGTAAATGATGACAGAATATACTGGGCTTTGCAGGTCTCTCCAGGCTCAGTGATATTGTTGGAAGAAGCTGATGAGAATGTCTAATGTCTGAATTGATTTAACAGTGTGCGGTTGGACAGCAGTTCTAGAGCACAGCAGGTTTTCAGGCTTCTAGCGGCTCCACTCCTAATTGAGCTCAGTCAATTGTCTGACTAAGCCTAAAGCATCCTGGCTAATCATTTCCTTTGGGATACAGGGCCAAGAGAATGGCTGTTTCTCACATGCGCTGAATTTAAAGGGCAAGCAACACAAAAACAATGTGTGCTATCAACCGACCTATGATTTTCTTGTGGATTTATAGCCTATAAAGGTGAATGACAACTCAAAATCCCAGAGTAGCTGGATTCTGAAAAGACAAATGCAGAGAAATACATTGAATAAAAAAGGTGCAAAGGTCTTCACTGTCAGCGTGGGCATATTTAATTAAAAAGAAGAGAGTTACACTACTGTGGCAGGCTTAGGTCCCTGTTGTCGAGTATATTAAAGTAAAGGGTAAGAGACCTGCCTACCTTCCTGGGAAAGTGTGCAAACCAATAATGTGTTGCTTTACCTCCTGCTGCATGAGTGATTTGGGAGATTCCTGTGTTAGAGTGGCGTGTCAGGTCCCTAGCGTGCTTTGATGGCCTTTGGCTACTCTGTAACACGATACAACATGGCATGCACACATACACACTCTCATATATATCTCTGTGTTGTTTCAATTGTTTCAGGGCTGAAGCGCTTGTGATTTGGCTTTGAGAAAGGACAATGAGATTTTGGCACTTCTGACTTGCAGTGAGGGCCAATTGAAGATCTGATGAGATGATATCAAAAGCCTTTTGTGATGCTGGGAGATGCTGGAATGGATATGACGGTTAGAATTTAGAATCACTAGACATCCAGATAAAATAAAAACATAACAAATGGGGGGTGTATTCAACAAATGTTGACCTCTGACTCTTAAAGTATGGGAAAAAACAGGCTACACTAGTGAAAATGAAAGTTCATGTTTAGAGATATTCATTTATGTTTTGATTCAACTTCCTGCTCTTTCCACTTGATCACAAAATGTATTATCGTCAACACGTCAGATGCAAAAGTTAATGGATAATGTCACATCAAATATTTATAATTATGTTATTTATAAAAATGTTGTTTGCAAATATAGTACTCAACTACGTCTATCGGATGGGTTCAAACTCATTTTGAGCTCAGTCTATTTAAATGTCACCACCATCAATCAATCAGAAACAGCATTTACCAAATAACCATGTTCACACATGGATAACTATAAACAAACACTACCTACTTAAAATGAGGGAAAATATCTAGATAGCACATGTAAAATTTGTGTGACAGTGCTGAGAAAAAAACAGGAACAAAAATAATAAATAAATAATGACTAGAAATAAAAAAATCAATTATTTAAAAATCAATTATACACACACACACACACTTGAAAAATTTCAGTTGCTTCCTTAAATTTGTAAGTATAATCAAACTGGTTGTTCAAGTCATTTTAATGTATTTTTTAAAATCTCATCTAGATGAATCTCATATAACTTACAAAATGAAGTTTGTTTCCCAAGAATCATCATGTTGCTTTAACACTAGGATTTTGTCTTGTGTACGGGTAATTATAAATGGAGTCCAGTGCTTGCCAGGACACATGGATACACTTACTCATTTACTGGCAGACTACTGTTAATACATCACTTTTCCATGTCAGGCTAAACAAAGTGCAGAGCACAAACAACCAAAGATTTGCAAAGCACTATCCGATTATCTATATTTAAATGTTCTATATTATGGATATGCGTTATTATTTTATATTTTTCTCTGATGTTGGTGCACATGACCATTCTATCCAGACTCTACAGCTTCATAGCAACTTTTAAATATGTGCAATAAATAATAACAGATAATCTGTATGAATCACACTAATATACCCCAGTTATGTGTGTGTGTGGGAAAAAATGGAAGAGAAAGAGAGACTGTTAGAGAATGTGTGATGAAGGGCTGATCTCACCGTGACCCTATAGGGCATCAGAACACTGCGAGTAGAATTCACACCAGCTAAACAGCAAACACAGGCTGTGAGAACCCATCTCTCACTGTACAGGATGAATTCTTCACCTGCAGAATATACCCACCATGACAAGCAGCTGTCAATTGAAACGTTGCCCCTACATTCCTTTCAGAATGTTTACACCGTACCAGCAACAATATTTACTAGATTTGTGGAAAACTGAGAAAGGGTAAATCAATGCATGCAACACAACATGTCTTTGGGAGCGATTTTGACAAAAACGCATTATAGTAACAAACCTTTTGGATGTTATTTAAAAATATATCACTAAGGAAACAGGTCAGGAAAAACAATGACATTCCAATGAAGGTCGCACATGTGCTTTCACGCCAGGAGAAACATCTCAACACAATCAGTGATGAGTACTCCAGTCCTCCATGCCTGATGCAGCACAGATGACTGGAAATGCCAGGAATGCTAGACTCCAGCCCCATGGGAGACCATGTTCCACTTATTGGCTACCAGTGTCCGCATCCACAGGAACAATGTCCGAGATGAGTTCCCACACAATAGGAAACAGGACATTTATGATGCTGATACGGTGAAAAAATAAAAGGGGTCTCATTCCCGGGCCATAGAGCTCCCCGTATCTCCATCTGACACCCCGTATCGGGCTGCTCAGACAGACACCTCCACATTTCTGAGAGGTGGACATGGAGAGAGTTTAAAGGGAGACTCCTCCTGTCCCATTTGGTTGATTTAAATGGTATGTTATTAGCTTTGCCAGGCATTGTCTCAGATGTGGCCACTTTCTCTGCATGAATGCCTGCATCATTACTGACCAGCCTGAATGAAACAAAGGTTCCTATGTAGTAATGTAGTAGCAGTTCCACAAATGACAGTCTGAAGATGGTTGCATCTCATATTTTGAAACATTTGATTGTTATTTGTTAACCGATACAGCTTAGAAATAGGTTTCTTGTGAGATGCAACGAAATGCAAACAAATCACTTATTTGAAAATGACTGAATTTCTGGCTCATACTGAGAACATACTGTGTTTGCATTGCAGAAAACCATGGTAATCCAAACCTACAGCTGCACTGAAATATCAGTTGCATTAAACATATATTAGCATTTTGTTTAAAGGGATAGTTCTCCAAAAAATCATAGACCAAAACTTTCAGTGGAACACAAAAAAGGCATTTTGAAAAGTGTTTTTTTTCTTTTCTTCAAAATACAATGACAGACAAAGGGGCTAATGTTGCTTTGTTCTTTGCAAAATGTACAGATTGTCTAGATCTCTTAGGTTCTAGTAAGAACAAAAATATCAAAGGGTCTGATAACATTGCAACTTAGAATCAACAGACAAATAAATAATGATGATGCTACAACCTGTAGAGAAAAAAGTCCAAAGACAAAACAGTCTGAATCAATTACTGTTTATGAAAAAACAAGATTGTTTAATACTGTGATTAATATTATCAACACTAGTCATAAATTAGGTTGTTTTGTTTTAAAAGATTGATTGTTTGTTGCCAAGCTAACTAAAATGTAATTTAGCATCATGGGTAATATTATTAAAATGTTCAGTTATTACAGTTATTCGCTTTGCACAAAAACACATTTGTTTTTCATCATCAATCATTATTATTTATATCTACTGATATTTAAAGTTTAACAAAATCAAAATCTTTCCAACCATCCCCTGGAACTGAACCGATACACCCTTGGATATGTGTGGCCCCGGTTGGGAATCACTGCTGTCCAAACTAGGAATTATTTGGTCTAGATCGCCACCTTCTGGTAGCCAATGATAAGTGCTGCAGTGAGAGAAACAGAGATGCCAATATATTGCAAAGTCCTACCAAAGCGCACACCTGCAATAAGTCCTCAAAAACCAGGAAAATGGCTCAAATTAAGCAGAAGTTAACTTACTTAGGCACACAACGGTACATTAAATGTTGATTTATTCTAATAATATTTATGCATAATTTCTAAAGGATCTAACTAAAAGGAAATGAAGCACACGCTTTTTGTACTCAGTTTGAACTGTTATTTTAGCCTTGATTTTGTTAGCCGATGATCCTTGCTAATTAAGTTTTCTTTTTTGGACATCCTTTGATACTCTTCATTCATTCAGGCTGCTAGTTAGCGCCGGCAACTCCAATCAGCTGAATATATCTGTCCTCTTGGCATAGCCTTTTGTGCTTGAACCCCACATTCTAATTAGAACTATCTTCCACTTCTCTTTGGAGCTTTCTTTAAATAACGAGGGGGAAAACAGCCATTTAACAAGTGTGCAGCATTCTCCAGATCACTGGAAGTTTACCCACATCTGCACCACTCCCTAACCCTCGCAATAGAGCGGGTCAAACAGAGGGTTAAGGGTCAGCACTTATCCTATTGTGCGGCAGAGCCAATATGAAACATCAGTCCAACATCGTAGGAGCGGGGTGGTTCAGGTTCAGGTTCAGGAATGAGAAATGAACAAGAGCACTTCTTCGACACGGTTTGCCACTCGGAATGCTGAAAGGAGGAATTCTAATTAGGAGGAAAACGTATAGTCGTGAGGCTTTGTCTGCCTTTTATGTGTTATCAATGACGGGGAACAAAACAAGAAAACAAGCATAGGCCGGGACTTTGCAGGTGTGCAAAGACCAATGCGAGACCGGATGAAAGGTATGCCGGGGATCGCCAGCAGGAAGAGGTCCTCATAAGAACAGATCTGTCGGGAACATCACAACAGGGCTGGTTAAACAAGGAGCGGGTCAGGCCAAGGGTCTGCTCGATTATCTTAAAACGCCTCTCTCCTACTCGCGCTCATCAGCGAATGCCCCGGCCTCTCTAATTAACCTGATTCCCACAATCCACTGCCCTGTGACCACCCTTGCTGCTGAAAAATGGGCAGCATAGGTGACAGAACACTGCCCGAGCCAAAGGATTGCCAAAGAATGTATTCTTCGAATGGCTCTGAATAGCAGCAAAACAGGCAGATCAGCATAATGGTCATGCACCCCTCCCACACATTCAGTCACACACTCTCTCCCCTCCTCCTCCTCCTCATCCAAACCTTGATTAACCTCCTCTTTCCCTCCCATGCACATTCACACAGGCACAATGTGCCTCAGAGGCCCTGACAGATGGGGCCAGGGCTGTTTCATGGGGGTTTCTCTGTGCAAACGGCAGCCTGGTTTGGTACTGTGTTGTCAGGCCAATGAATTGATTCCGACCACTATAGAAGATTCTCTCTGCCAGAGTGTCACAATGGCGACGAGTGTGGGGAGCTGGGAGCAAGCTTGTGGAGGCATGGAGCCCTCACTCATGAATGATGCCCCTGCGAATGGCGCTCCTTTTATTGGCATTCATACCTACTTCGCTCTCAAGCCGCCCATCTAAAAACACAGAGAGCGATAGTCCGATTGCACGACAGAAAAAGCAGATCTTTCCCGAGACGTTTTATTGCTTATTTTGTCACACTTCCTGGCTCAGCAGTTCCTAAACACGCCACAGGCTTCGTGTTGGTGTCAGCTTTATAAATCAAAGGCCATTTTGGTGACTTTTCGCCATTCACCTCCTTAAATTAATCTGGGTGTTACGCCCACAGTGACCTCTGAGGTGACCCCAGACAACCGAGCTGGAGCTGAGGACAATCCTTCCTCAGACTGGACAACGGGACCATCACACTCCTGTCTCATTCCATCAGTGTCAGCCACCACAGCCTGGTTAATGTTTCACCAGCCCTCCATTTTGTTCCCTCGCCTTGAAAAAGAAAAGGAGAGGAGAGCAGGGGAGGGTTGGTTAATCACAGGGAAAATGGAAGGCAATCGATCGACAAACAAACAGGCTGGAGGGACAATGCAAAGAGACTGAGGAGATTCTTTCCTCTGTGTATCTGCAGCACATTCATTTATCACAGTCCATTAGAACTGCAGCAAAGCATGAGGCCACTGGATGTTTGGAGTTAAATGGTCTGTGGACAAACTGCATGCAATAAATCAGTTGAATTCATTAATGAAATAGTTCATCGAAATTGCACATTAAATCACTTACTCAATCAACTTCATGTTCATTTAAAGTTGTCGACACCAAGAAGTAGAAATAGCAATAATGTTCTGGTTGCTCTTGATCCATTCAATGGAACTGAAAGCTTCAGAAGCAAAAGCGCCATAAAAGTCACTCAAACATCTCATCCCAAGTCTTCTGAATTCATATGAGAGCTTTGTGTGAGGAACAGACTGAAAACAGTCCTTGTTCAATGCTAAGAGTCTTTGAGTTGAATTCAAGCACTGGATCAGTCCAATCCCTCAACGAATCATTCAGACCAGTTTTGTGAACTACATCAACTGATTCATTGAAAAGATAAGTCAAAAGAATGATTTGAACATCACTTCTAAGCAATTTTACATTTCATGTGCACTATTATATGATACAATTAAGGTGCTTTCTTGTCATTTTGGAGCTTGACAACCCCAGTATTTATTAATTGTCATTATATTGATAAGAATATGATGGGGAAAAAAGTTAGTAAGAAAGTTAGAAAGTTAGTTGTAGTACAACATGTAAATGATGACATTTTTTTATTTTTCTGTGAACTATCTCTTTAAAATAGTTTAACATTCAGTTGAGAACTTTCCAGTCCATTTTGGCAAGACATCATGAGATGAGAAAGATCTCACGAGGAACTTTTATAAAAGAAGATTCTTCAAAAATTTTATTTGAATCCTTTATACTTGGCAACAGTTTGTCGACAGTGTGACCGCAAATGATTCATAGACATAACGGAATTTGTTTTTGTTTCAGTGTTCTCCATATTAAGTGGTCCCATCAGGACACCATGGACTACGCATTGTGACCGAAGACCAACCCACAGAGTTTCACATTCTGTCACCCAGAACTGTACTCCTCACAGCGTGTTAGCATACACAAAAGGGAATCTGAAGAACCTACAGGTAGGGCATTGCTAACCAAAGGGTGACACACATACATAACCAATTGACAAGATGTATTTGCTCGGCTCGCTCTCTTTTGTACCTCTGGAGTCTGCACAGGAATGGCAAGTACATTTACATGCTTTAGAATGCGTTGGGGAGAAGGCCGCGGTGTGTATTGTTGAGTGGTAAGGTCCAAAAAGAAAGAGCACACGGTGGAGAAAACAGGGAGCTGACAAAAGACTTGAATGAGAATCAATTAATTTTCATTTAGCGCAACAATCAAAGGGCTGGCATTAGCATGTGTGAGGCTCATTTGATGGTGGCAGGAGGCAAAGCGGGAGAGTTTAGGCCCACATTAAGGTAATGACAGGGTCAGGCCTGCCCGGCCTCTCTTCCATTAGCACCCCAGTGTTCTCAAGCGTAATCACAAAACCCCAGTGTGGCAAGGCAGATGATTAACCATTAGCAGATTCCAGTGCCACTGAAGTCATTGTGTACATGACAGGGAAAATGAATATACGGGTACAATTCGGAGGGATTACATACTGTGTGAGACACTTGCAGTGTATGAGAGATGAGTTTGTATTTGAGCATTTTGGAGTGCAGTGGGATCTTACCAGAGCATTTATGGGAAAAATTGTGTTTTTAATGTTTGTAGGTAAAATCAGATTTTGCCTTAAATGCAATACTTATTCAAACTGTAAACTACATGTAATCAGATTAGATTAGTTTCTGTTCAGACTGCAATTGCTTTTACTAGTATGTGCCATAGTAACAATCCAAATCTGCATAGGTTCCCCAAACTTTAGCAATAGAGTGCTGCATGGATGACGTCAAAACTCCCAAAAAACTAATTCACCATGGGTGCCCTCGAGATTTTCCTATGGGGTTTTATAATGGGTGTTTTCAATTTCTGAGTAAAATAAGGCCTGTGGTAAATATAACTTTACAATGCATTAACGTTTTGCTCTGCAATATATTTTTAGTAAGTAACTGTGCAGTTTACATTGTAGAACAAAACATTCAAGTATAGTCAAGTTATGTTTACCACAGACCTTATTTTACTCATCAATTGAAAAACTCGATTATAAAATTTTGAGGGAACCCATGACAAATTAGTCTTCTGAGTTTTGATGTCATCCCTGCAGCACTCTATGGATGTTTCGTCACTCAGGGCAGTACCCAATCTAAACACATTTAATCACAGAACACCATAAAAACAATGGGCACAAGCAATTATTTATAAAAATGATTGAAGAAGAGGTTTGCATCAGGACTGTAAAAACTGGATTTCATGTTTTTTGAATGTTCAAACTACAAAAGTGACTCAAAATTGTAACCATATTCAAGACTGAAAAAAGTAAAATGGTTAAATCATATACTGTTTTAATAAGAATTTTTGTAAGAAAATCTAGCGATGCTTGTGAAAGTCCTAATGCTGGATATTTTTGTAGACTATTTGAGAATTTTCTATGAAGCAGTTACAACAGTATAGATGTTTCCTTTATTCTAAGCAAATCTGATAATATAACCCAGTTCATCTTAAAAAAAAAAACTGGTGCCTTAGGGGTCAACCACTGTGGCAATGGGAGTACTTATCCACGTGTGTGAGTGTGTGTGTGGTGAGAGGGTGTGTCACAGACAGGTGAAATGGGGCGGAAAGTATTTGTGAAGAAAAGAGTGTAAAGAATAGTGTGGTTACGATTGCAGACAGGGTCACATCTGTGACACTCCAGACACAGAACTATAAAGAAGTAAAAGTGTGCAGACATGCCATATTGTGAAAAGCAGCCAGCCAGCTGTTTTGGATATCTGTCAATTAAATGGGATTGTATTTCATTCCTTACAGGACCAGGGACAGCTTTATAGGCCCAACAAGACAGGAAGCTTTAAAGGTTATGGGTCACCTCACATTCAGTAAATCAGTGCCCTTATAATATTTGTAATCTTTCCAAAAAGCTGACCTCTGAGTAATATAATGAAAAGATTGGGATGTGTAGTGCTTAGTCTATTTAAAATGCAAATTAAAATAGTTCAAGCTTAAAGAAGGCTTCTTTATGAATCGTGATGTCAGAATTATCGGCATTGTTATGTAGACCAAAAAGGAGAAAGCAAAGTGTATTTTGCATTTTTGGTGGCTTTTTAAAATGAATTAATTAAATGTGCCCATATTTTTTATGTCCTTTAGCATTGCAAAAGCAAATATTTTCTATAGTGCACTTTTTAACAACTGATAGACATTAATGGAAATCTAGGGCTAGGTACTGATTCAATTTAAGTTCACAAGCTCTTGATTTGATTCTGATTCATTCAAAAATTATAATTTCAGTTATAATGCCCAATTAGTTTACAGAAATTTTCTTTGGGCTTATTCTGCAAATTATAGAACTTTTTTTTTTTAAATATGGAAACTTACTAGCTACAAAAATATTTAAAAAATTAATAAAAGGGCTCAAACCATGAAGTTCAGTTGCTATTTAGATAAATACAAAAATAAACCAAAAACTACTCTGAACCTACAATTTCTACTACTGAACTAAATCAAAATCAATATTTGTAACCAGCCCTAATGCAATCCATTGCATTTTGCAAAAAAAAACCAAAAACTTGACCACAGACCACAACTTGGCAGACCACAATTCCTAAGGACAATAGCTATTTTAGACTTAATAATTGATAAAGAGGCTGCAGGCCTGAGATTTTTGGTGTATTACAGGACTATCCTATAGATTTACAAACACATGGCTAAGACAAAGCAGAAATGGAAATCAGTTCACTTAGTTCCTCTCTGGTCATCAGTCAAGAGAACATTTCAAACTGGACAAAAAGGCCAAAAGGAAGCAGAGAGGTGATTTGACGAAAAAGAATGGGTTAAAAGAGAAGCTCTAAAACACCTACTGAGCAAAAGAAAGTGAGAGAGAAGGCAGAAGAGGGTCTCTTTTCATGGGTGTCCACACACTAAAGACAGGCAGCACTTGACAATACTGTACAATGCTGTTTTGCACGATTAAGTGGTGTGGAGGGCAGGGCCGAATACAAAGCCTCCTGTGGTCTCTGGAGCTACCAGCCCCAGTGGGTCTCCTCTTTCAGCCCATATGTTTCTGCCCACTCACAGACCCCTCACAGGCCACTCTCAGTCTGCTTCTGTGGTATGACCTCATGTTTAGCATCTGGACACGTGAGAGGACAGCACTATGGTCACCTCGACAACCAGTGGGGGTGGCATCCTTGGAAACTGCAATAGGATCGGGATAGAATCCAGTGAATCCAGGATCCTTGAATGAAGTCCCATTCAAGAATGTGTTTTTAGTAATAATAGAAGTCTAAGATCACGCTTAAATTCTTGGATTTCTTTTTTTAGTTTTTTTAGTTTTAGTATTTTGAAAAATGTACATAAAAAAGAAACATTGTGATATAAAATGAAAAATGGCATCTACGCTAATATTAGTCTGTTTCGGAATAAGAGACTAATATTAGTCTCTTATTCCGAAACAGACTAATATTAGCGTAGATGCCATTCTTCTAACAATGTAGCAAGTACATCGGGTGTTATGAGAAGTGTTCCCGGTTCCGATTGACCTAATTAATGCAGCCTAAAAATCCTTTAACGGATTTGAATATCAGAAGCGTATTAGTGTGTTATGTGTATGCCAGGTTAAAGAGATGGGTCTTTAGTCTAGATTTAAACTGCAAGAGTGTGTCTGCTTCCCGAACGATGTTAGGTAGGTTATTCCAGAGTTTGGGCGCTAAATAGTCGTCAAGTTTATTTGTACAGCGCTTTTCACCATACAAATAATTGCAAATCAACTTTACAGCAAATTAAGTTTCTACAATATTTAGTGGTACCACACAGTGGTAGCAAAATTATTATTCCACAACCTTTTTTTATTATTATTTTGTGCGTTAACACTGATGTATTGTATTTTATCAGTTCCTAAATAAGCAAAAAATTGCCTTTTTGTTCTGTATAGAAAATAAAGATCCATAAATACATACAGTTACTAAGTGTGTGTGTTCTGTGACTGATGGACATTGTGTTTGTGACAGTGATGGACTGTCAGGATGTTGCCAGAAGAGAGGACCTGCCTTAACTTCTTTAACACATGGACACAAAGGAACCAAAGAGACAGAAAAAGGAGAGAGAGAAAAAGGAGAGGGGGGAGTGCAAGGATGGAGAAGAATCACTTCTTAACAAGTGTTTACTCTCATTCTGTTCCTGAGCTGCAGAGCAGTAACCAACCATGGAGAAAGGCAGCTCCTGATCCAGGAAGAACTCTCAAAGCCTTTGAGGTCAGGGGTCACTAACTCTGCCATTGTTCCTGACAGGGCAAGCACACTCCAGCTTTTCTCCAGCTTTCAAAGGCCTGGGTTGGGGGAGCAAAGATATGCCAGGAACAACTGGGTCAGGACCAGGGGCTTTGTGGCTACTAGGGAAGAAAGAATCAGTTAGAAAAGGTTAAATGAAGAGCGAAAGGACCCTTCTGTCCAATTACGGAGGGACAAACACTCTCTGTGACCCAGTAGGGTCAAAGTTCACTACAGCCTTTGGCAGTGGCACACTCGTGCCCTTTGTAGCTCAGATAAGATGAACCTCCACTGTGTTTATTTATGTCACTCACTGCCCAGTTTTAGGGATATAAATATTCCGAACATGAAAGCTGCCACTTAGCAGTATAATTTTATTGGTCACCAAACTGGCTGGGTCAAGTCAGAACATCATATTAAACATACCCAACACCACTTTAAACACTCAGAAGTAGATTCCTTTTTAATTTGATGGCTTATTGGACAAAAAATGAACAAGAACATCTTGACTCTCAAACAGTGTTACCAAACTTGCTTTGAGAGAATGAGCTTCATTGAGAATCAGAACAGCAAATAGTCTGGCGGCTTAGATTCAGATGCCGTCTGATATAAAGAGACACAAAGGACACTCTGAGACTCAGACTCTTTCATGTCCACTGCAAGCGGATAGAAAATGCAAGCCTAGCCAATAAAAAGGAGAAACCCTCGATAGAGTGGCCTACTTCCACCCCTCCCACTCTAGGGTCTTTGAGGTAGGCCTCCTCTCAAGCCCACAACTACTGCAGGCCAAACCTGCACTTGTCAGCTAATACCTGTCCAACACAAAGGGCCTTGGTGAGTAGCACAATGAGTGTCTTGGGCCAAGCCTGTGTGGATTAGGCCACCGGAGGTATTTCCTCCTGTCTTGAGTACCACAAGATTAGCTCCTAGACTTCATAACCTGCTTGTTAGGTTAACAAGTAAGGTGCAATCATGTTACTGTGCTTAACCCTGTCTTCCTTCATCTCTATGCTTGGCCCTTGACTCTGCAAGCACCTGTAAAGTTACTGCAAAGTTGAGCTGGGCAACCTGTCTGAGTGCTGCATGCTCTTGTCATTATT
The DNA here is from genome assembly GCF_001515645.1 of Sinocyclocheilus grahami. Lineage (NCBI taxonomy): Eukaryota > Metazoa > Chordata > Actinopteri > Cypriniformes > Cyprinidae > Sinocyclocheilus > Sinocyclocheilus grahami. The sequence goes on along the minus strand of NW_015505356.1, from coordinate 1,302,464 downwards.
TCGGTAGTGATGGTGACAGGGTGAGTTGGTGGCAGTTTATTAAGCCCTGTGATGGATTTAACCACTCTCAAGGCAATGCATCAGAAGTCACATTCCTACGGCTCTTTAAAGTTCTCAGACATTGCATTCTTGAAGTTCATCAAAAAATTCAGGATTAGACTCAGAGATGGGGTTCCACTTAGACTGGCTCTTGAAAGTCTCACATTAATATTCTAAACCCGACTTCAATGCATAGAAGAGAGTTTTCTGGTATTCTGGACTGATGTTTCCATTCAAGTTAACTTACATTAAAGGTATTCCTATAGTTTGTTTCCTGGCAACACACTTTGATACACTAATACATTTATTTAAAAAAGTCAAAGGTGTTCTTTAACATCCCTTTAATGTGAAAGGCAGGAACTTAAAACAGGAAAACTTAAAGGTCCATCAGGCCTTCCTTGAGAAATCAATTTTCCATGCTTGCACCCCTGAATTCCTTGCGTTGGAGCCCGGAAGCAAGCCAGGCTTGGTGGGGAGGTAAGAACTGATGGAAAGGGGTGGTAGTGGTGGATTTTCCTCTCCCTTGGACTCCTCTCTGCAGGCATCCTCCATCCCTCATGAGCCGCTCTAAGCCTGTTGGACACACATCAGGGTTAGTGTGAACAGACTCAGCTGGAGCATGCCAGGCTCAGCTTTTCTTACCAGATGACCTTTAATCATGGGATCAGGGGCCATGCATGCAGCTGGACACATCCAGGATCCTGATAACACCCAAGGTCACACTTTCACAGTTGGGTCACTGTCATATGGGCCAGGTCTGATTTATATGTTGGTGTGCTCTACACAGTCAGAGTCCCACATCTCAGTCTGTTACAAGATTTAGCTATGTTAAACTGGTGCAAGGAGTCATCATCAATGTCACTGTGATTTAAGCATATCAGTCGTAACATTGCACAGTACTTCGCTACTCCTTTCAGTTCTGTTTTACCTCACAGAGTCTTATTTACATGCCTACCAACAATTCACCAAAGACCTACAATGTGAGACCTTGGCAGGTCTGCAAGATTTGCTTTGATGTCTGTTGCTTCATCAATGAAACCCTGTCTAGCTTGGGAACAGGTGCAACAAGTGTGAAGGTTACTTCACTGTTGTGCCCATTCAAGACGTAAGGCATGAGAGAGGGGCCTCGCTGTGTGGTATATAAACAGTTGATCTAACAAACACTTGAAAAGATCAAAAAGGTGCTCAGTGCTCTTCAGCATCTTGAGATTCCCAGCATGGAGTCCGTACAGCACACAAATGACTGATTAGCACTGCAGCATCTATCTTGCGGACTGTTTTAAGACGTGGTGTGGGCTGACACCAGACTATGCGGAGCTCCCAGGGTGCGAATGGGGGATTTCTCTGAGGTGCTGTCAGCGGTTCTGAAAGGCCTCTCTGTCAGCCAGAGGCAGCGGGGAGCCCAAATGAGTTGACCGAATCAGTGCTCAGCCCCATGGCCTCACTCTGAACAGCAGTTTGTCTTGAGCTGACATGGACTGGCGTTCTCAGCACACGGGTTCCTCATCCCGCCCGGGATAAGGGACAACCCTCAACCCATGCCTTTTCGGCACACAACATACGCAAACTCTCAAATGGCCTTGCTTGCTATTTCCCTTACTTTTTTCTTATTTCTCACCCCCCCCTACTCATACCACCAGCAAGGCGCCCTCGTTTCTGCTTCCCACTCTTGGGCAGAAGAGGAGAAGGATGAAGAGCCAGGGTCTTTTCATCAAGAACAATCTTCCAGGGAGCTGGAAAATGAGCGGGCACTCAATTAAGAGCTGCCCATTGAGCCGGTGGTGTGAGTCTGAATGAGGGCCCCTCCAAAGGAATGAAGTCCAATGAATAGATTGTGGGGCTTCATGAAATATTAAAGAGTGGACGGATTTCCCACAATATTTGTACACCTCTCTTTGTGGGGATTTCTCCCACCATTGAGCCTGAAACTGTTAACACATCCGCTCAGAAACACGGTTCAGCCACTGTGCTAAAGGACCTGGGGGCCCGGCATCAAACACTACACTTCTCTCTCTTTCACTCTCTCTGCAGTACTGCTCATGCATAGCTTTCCTCAGTGAGAGAAACCATGATCTATTCATGAAGGGGATTACAGCAGTTTTAATGACCACCTGGCCTTTCTGCTGCTCTTCATTGAGAGAGTGTAAAACTCTCCATCGGGTTCTCACTTCCTAGAGTGCTTCGCTGACTGCACATGTGGGTCATGCTTTCCAACCATGAAACAAGTGTTACTTAGTCCCATAATTACAAGCATACATACAGTATTCATACTGACCACCAGTTTCTTTAACATTTACAAAGGCAAAGTAAAAAAACAAACTTGCTTGTGCTTGTGCTTTGACAATAATGTTTTACACACTCCACTTTTTGTTGCCTTGCTTTCTCGCTTTTTCTCCCTCTCTTTTATTCACCTCACCTCCCTGTTCTCTTTTTCTCTGTTCGCTTTTCCCAGCAGATCAAGTTGAACAGAGGCTCAGACACTGAGGATAAGGAGCTGGTTAAATCTGCTATTAGCATTAGAATGGCTGCATATTCCTGCAGTGAACCAACATTAGTTAATGTCAGAGCTGAAGGGCTGAGGGCAGGCCAAGAAGCACAGCTCTCCTGAGTAAAGTGTGCTTGGTTGTACAGATTGCACCTCTTGTGTTGGGACGGCGTGTGTGGCCCATTTTGTGGAACCATTAACCAACGCATTACAGTTACAGTGAAATTCTTCAAATGGACACTTGAAGCTAGTTCAGAGACAGCTGTTGACTGCAACTACACAAAAGGCATTTAGAGTGATACTAGATCCTGACTGGACCCCACTTCATCTCACCTGCTGGTTTCTTATTTTGCAGGATCTCAAGTTTAAATTTCTCTTTTAAAAATGTGTTTTTATAAGTCTATTTTTAGAGATGCACCAATATGAACAATTAGACAGATAAATGGACATTTTAAATGGAACATTTTGCTTTCAGAAATAATAAATAATAAACTGGAATAAATGGGCCATTGATAAAAATGTTTTAGGTTTTTCAGGCTCTAATTATTTTAATTTACATTGTTTAACAACTTTAAATAATGTGGGGCTGCATTATCATGTGGATATATTTTATCAGCTTCAATATTATTTGCCTATTTTACTTATCAGACCAGTTCTTTAACATTAAAAAGCCACATTTATCTGATGATACAGGTATATGACCACTGATATATTGTGCATCCCTACTTATTTTACATCTCCATTAAAAAAACAAAAATGTAAAATTAGAAGTAAATACAATCAAAGTAGAGTACTTAAAAATGCAATCAATAAATCAAAGTATGATTTAAAAACACAATGGAAAACTCCATCCAACAGAAGCTGGAGATTTCTCTCCCAGTTCAAAAGCATTTTTAATTCACATCAGGAGTTGTGTGAACAGAAGCTTAATAACAGGTAGGGGGGCAATTTGATGGTGTTTCTAGCTTGTCGTCCTCGACTAAGCACAGACAGTTTGACAGTCCAAACTAGACCCCCAGTCTTCAGTAAAATGAGAGCCGAATATATTTCATGTTTCTTTCACTCTTCATGCTGTCTTTGACAACAGTTTTAGTGTGCCCTTGCAGTAAGATCTCATGTCCAGCTCTCTAGGAGTAGGCTCCACACTGCTGCCAGACAGTGTAGCTGCTGCTGGGGGGCCGCAGTGGAGAGCAACCCCCTCAGTCTGGCCTCCATATGCTGGGGTTCTGGAGCCAGGCTGGGAATGCTCTCCTAGTGCAGCAAGGGCAGTCAGGGGGCAGGGGGCCTCGGTAGGCCCCGCATTGTGACAGGGGACAGGAGCCGAGCTGAGCCCAGCAGGAGAGAGAAGGCTTTTTCTTTAGAGGAGCCAACCAGAGCATTTTCTCACAACCTGCTTTCTCTTCCTCAGCCTCTCACGTCATTCAGACCTCTACACTCCCTCTTTCTTGGGCTCCTTACTGGCAGATTGATACATTCGTTGAAATGTGCTCTTTTTGTCATCCTCTGTGAACTGACTTTTTTATAAAACTGTCTCCTCCCCTCACCACTCACCCATTTCCAACCATTCTTTGGCAAATTAAATCAAACCATGCCTCCCATCTCAATCATCTTGTGTGACATCAAAGTCTTTTGCAGAAGTATGCAGCGCTTTTCCTTTTGACGATCCAGACAAATTTCCCCTGTTTTCTTGCCTCAAATCCTTCTCTTTTCAGTTTCCCATATAAAGTTGATCGCTCACATGAATGGCGACTCTGATGGAGTGCCATCTCTATGGGTTTCTGCATAAATTCCAGAGGCTTATGGATGCCACTCCCTCTTTGTTTTTGTGGCATCAAAGATGTCTGAGACTGGGTAAGAAGGAATGTGAATATTGTGGGTCATTAGGTCCAAGATCTGTTTCCCTTCCACTCATGTTCACACGCGGGCCTGCAGATTAGCATGACGAAGAACATCAAGCATTTCTAAAAGTTGTTGTTGTGTTTGTGTCCCAAAATTGCAGTTAAACATTGGGACTTTTCAGGGCTGTTTAAAGTAGAATGCTTATTTGTGCTCTCTAGACGTAACCAATTTATCCGCTGAGAGGAAACAAATCCTTCTTGCTTGATTCTAAAATAAAGCATTCAAGAGTTCAATTTTAGACAAATATTTAACTAAAGAGATCACTATGAAAATTCTGCAATCATTCACTTACCCTTTTGTTGTGCCAAAGCTGTATGACTATATTTCTTCTGTGGACCAAAAATGTAAAGATTTTTTCATGCTAATTAGTTTCACAATAAAAGTGGTCCACATGACGTGTGCGCTATATGTCAAGTCTTCTGAAGTCATACAACAGATTTGTGTGAGGAACTGAAAGAAATTAATGTTATTGATAGTCTTCCTCTCCAGTGAGCTGTTAAACTGCTTTGATTGGATCGAGTCTTGAGAACTAGATCAGTCCAACTAAAAAAAAAGAAGAAAAAGAGGAGGAAAAAGAAGAAGAAAAAAGAGTGATTGCTCACAAATTAGACATTACTAATTTTTTGTTTCATAAATGTGCCAATAAGAGCTTTGAGCTTTCTTTGATGTCAAAGATAGTGATACAAAGCCATTGGATTGCTTAACAAAACATGGAATATAGCAATCAAGTTGGTATGGACCATTTTTTGATACCTTTGCCTCCTTATTGCAGTTATTTAAAATTGATAATTGATAATTTAGTTACCCATTTTGTGAGCTTTACTACCCCCATATTATGATCTGATTATGTCATTTGAAAGTTGAATCCATTACAAAGCTCAGAAACAGCTTAAATGACTTTAAGAAAGAAAATGCACTGACAGAAGAAAAGGTTTGATTGAAATATCTTTTCAAAGAATACTTTTGCTTCAGTGGTATCAGTTCTCATGAGAAATCACAGAAATCTACAGAGCTTTGATCATAAAACTAAGCATTTTAAAGGGGTCATATGATGCGATTTCAATTTTTCCTTTCTCTTTGAAGTGTTATAAGCTCTTGGTGCATAAAGAAGATCGGTAAAGTTGCAAAGACTAAAGTCTCAAATCCAAAGAGATATTCTTTATCTCCTTCGCCTCAGCTCACTCTAGCCGCCGGCCTCCGCTCACTCTAGCCCGCCCCCCTCTGCTCACTCTAGCTCGCTGGCCTCCGCTCTCTCAAGTCCGCCGTGTGTGACGCTGTGTGTTTCATTGTGAAAGCGAAACTACTTTGTTTGGCCTTCCAAAAGAGGACACGTCTAGAAATCAGTGGTTAAGTTGTATTTACAACACTGTTTCAGAACAGTTCAACCCAAATATTCAGATGTGTGCAGCACATTTTATGGAGGACTGTTTCCTAGTAGAGTAGACTACAATGCCGGCTGTTCTGACTCACAGACTGTAAGTACGTTTTAATTTAAAGGATTTGCCACTGATGATTCAAACACGAGTTTTGAGTAGTGTAGAGTAGCGTAGCTGGCCAATCAGAGCACACCTCGCTTTTCAGAACGAGGAGCTTTGTAAAAATCGATGCGTTTCAGAAAGGTGGGGCATAGAGGAGAAAAAATAATGTACAGTATGTGTAATGTGTTTTTTGAACCTTAAACCGCATAAACACATTTCATTATACCAAATAGACAAAATAATGTTATTTTTAGCAACATCATATGACCCCTATAATATTATTTTACTAAGACATTATTGGCAAATATAGAGTGACAACTGATATTTATATGCATTTTATGTTATAAAGATCTAATTTACTTACATTTGTTTCATCTTTTTGACAAAATATAAATATCAGTAACTGGATCAAATTGCATATTTTTGTTCATTTTGGGCCTCCTCTCATGTGAACTCCATACTCTATACATGTCATAAAACTTGATACCAAATAGAAAATACTCAACAACAACAACAACAACAACAACATTTGCTATTTGTTTTTTTGATTTTACAAATATTTTGTCTAAAGGTTCAATAAATGGTTCCATTTAAAAACAAACTACTGACTATTATTTTGTATGCCAGTATTTACAAGCTAGATTCCCAAAAAGAAATTCCAGAACAAAACAAGTGTTTTTGTTGGCAGTTATGGTCAAGCTGGCCTGTGAGTTTCACAAACATGCATCTCTGCTGCCCTCTTCTGATCCTTTGAAATGGAAAGTTGTTGACAAACAGCTGTAACCATGTGTTCCCAAAGAAATGGGCAACAAATCACTGCCTTTTATAAGAATCTTTTTACTTTACAAAATGCAAACTTTAACTTTTAAAATCTTTAAGGAAATCATTAAGCCCATTTGAATGTAAACATTTACATTTTTAGAGGCAACTAGCAAAATGTACATAAAGAGAATTTTCAGACTTTTTAAAATGTTTGTTCATTTACAGTACATGACCTTTACAGGCATGGAAATCAGCTACTATTTATTTTTGTTGGCAGTTATGGTCAAGCTGGCCTGTGAGTTTCACAAACATGCATCTCTGCTGCCCTCTTCTGATCCTTTGAAATGGAAAGTTGTTGACAAACAGCTGTAACCATGTGTTCCCAAAGAAATGGGCAACAAATCACTGCCTTTTATAAGAATCTTTTTACTTTACAAAATGCAAACTTTAACTTTTAAAATCTTTAAGGAAATCATTAAGCCCATTTGAATGTAAACATTTACATTTTTAGAGGCAACTAGCAAAATGTACATAGAGAATTTTCAGACTTTTTAAAATGTTTGTTCATTTACAGTACATGACCTTTACAGGCATGGAAATCAGCTACTATTTCTTGAAATTTTTAGGTTTTGTATGACCAGAGGAAACCTGTACATACAGTAAATAATGTGTTAATGTCATGGAAAGGAGGTTTTGCTTTCTGTGCTCAATCTAAAATACATATTTTGTGTAGAAATACTGATGAAAGTCACATGTCATAAAACTAACCTCTGAGCTCTGATACTTTGAACTTCCCATTACTAGACCACATTTTACAAGTCCCGCTCTGGGTCTTTCAAAGAGCTGTTTAGTATGCAAAGAACACATGAGCAGGCAGACAAATCAAAACCCCATTGTGAAAAGGATTTTTTTTAAGGGCTTGTTATTTTTACCTCTCCCTGACTCCTTCTGCTTTTAGGTCACTGTCAGCTTTGGCACCTTGCCATTGGTTGTCATTTCTGCTGCACCTGAGCGTTTCACTCCCTTAATGTTAAATGAAATCCCCTTGATATAAAGCTCCTGTTTAATTTGAGCCTGCTGCCAAGATTAGAGGACAGCCGTTCGATATTGTTAGAATGAACGTCTCGGTTACGTATGGTAACCCTCGTTCCCTGAAGGAGGGAACGGAGACGTCACGTTGGATGACAGACAAAATTGGGATCTCGCTTAGAGAGACCAATCTACTTCGAGTGTAAACTAAATGATCCAATGCACATTGGCATGCGATTATTGCATCCAGCTGCCGCTGATCACAGCATGAGTATAAGTAGGCAGCAGATGCAGCGCATATTCAGGTTTTCGCTCAGCGGTGGTACAGGAGCTGTGGCGACGGGACGTGACGTCTCCGTTCCCTCCTTCAGGGAACGAGGGTTACCATACGTAACCGAGACGTTCAGGATACCGGCTCCACACGAAGGCTATAGAATCTAGCGAACATGTTAGGGGTGGCCCAGCCCGCAGCTCTACAGATATCCGCCAGCGAGGCGTCACGAGCCAGCGCCCAGGACGATGCAACACTTCTAGTTGAGTGAGCTCGCAACCTGAACGGGCAGGGCACACCCTGTGCCTGATAAGTCAGGGTGATGGCATCCACTTTCCAGTGGGGCATCCTCCGCTTAGAGATGGCATTCCTCTTCTGCCGGCCTCCGTGACAGACAAAGAGCTGGTCTGAGGTCCTGAAGCTTTGCGTCCGGTCTACGTAGCACCTTAAGGCTCGGACGGAACAGAGCAAAGCTAGGAATGGGTCTGCCTCCTCCGAGGGTATCGCTTGGAGGTTCACCACCTGATCCCTGAAGGGAGTAGCGGGAACCTTGGGCACATAGCCGGGCCGGGATCTCAGGGTTACCTGGGAGTCAGCCGGCCCAAACTCTAGGCACGAATCGTTGACCGAACATGCGTGCAGGTCCTCTACCCTCTTGATGGAGACCAATGCCAGCAGGAGCAAAGTCTTCATCGAAAGAAATTTCAGCTCGACCGTCTGCAAAGGTTCAAATGGGCCCTGCTGCTGCAAAAAGGAAAGCACGACTCTGATCGGGCATATTCGGGGGTCTTCTCGGCGAGAAGAACACCACTCAACGAACAGGTTCCACTTCAAAGCGTAGGCATGTCTCGTAGACGGAGCTCTCGCTGAAGTGATGGTGTTAACTACCTCGTGAGGTAGGTCACTTAGAACCTCCGCGTCCCTTTCCAGGGACCAGACATGAAGTTTCCAGAGGTCTGAACGTCACGTTTGCCACGCAACGTCGTCTTTAAAAAGACGCACCCGAAATTGCTCTTATAGGGGAAAAAGCTATTTTAGGTGCTGAGGCGCACAGGGGAGATGATCATCTGCAACCCTCTCAACATGGGAAACCACCACCGCTGAAGCGCCGTCCTCCAACACGAAGAGCTCTCCAAGAGCGCGCTGAACTCGTTCAGTCTTCTTCTCTCAGTAGAGTAGTCAGGAGCAGAACGATGTGATCGCTCGGCTCCGAAGTGAAAAGCTGAATATGCGCTGCATCTGCTACCTACTTATACTCACGCTGTGATCAGCGGCAGCTGGATGCAATAATCGAATGCCAATGTGCATTGGCTCGTTTAGTTTACACTCGAAGTAGATTGGTCCCTCTAAGCGAGATCCCAATTTCGTCGGTCATCCGACGTGACGTCGAGAGTGACCGACTGAAAGGGAACTCTCAGACACATTGGCAGAAGTGGAGAAAATAGAAAAGTGGCTTTATCTGACAATGTATTGTTGTCAACAAATAAACTGATTATGGAATTGATGATTACACCAAGATAGCCAGGGTGTGGAATGGATTCAATAAGGTTTTACTCTAAATGTACAAAACACAGTCTACACTAAATGAGAATTCCTTTCTGTCAAGCAGTTGAAGCCTCCAATAATTGAATTTATATAAATATGTTTAATTAATTATTTATTTTTTGCTTTATATTTAATTAATCGGTTTGCCAGCCAGTCAGCCTTTCTATAAATATTTGCACATTCAAGATACATTTTCATTAGCACTGGTTATTTATCAAATAATTGGATACATTTTTCTAAGCAATTTTTTTTTCTTTTATTATAAGCAAAGTGCTCTAAGCAACCATTGATGGTCAGTGTTACTGTCCATATTACTAAGAAACAAAGTTTCTTAAAGGAATATTTTAATCAGAATTCAAAATTCTATCCAAACACATATGTATTCTTTGTAACACAATTATTTAAAAAAAAATAAAATGTTTGGTTTGTTTTAATGAAAATGACTCTCTGCTATCTTCACTTATATAAATGAACTAGTGTCCTGCACCCACTAGTAAAAAAAAAATATAAACAATTTTATCTGTTGTCTGAATAATTTTTGGTTTGACTGTATATATATATATATATATATATATACATGTTATTGAAAGAGATAAGTATGTCCAATTTGTAAACAAACTGTTCGATTGAATCCAGTCTTTTTGAAGAAAAGGTTGATCCAGTTCACAAAACTGGTCTGAATGATTTGTTCAGTTCAGACTCAGTGATACAGTGGGAGCGTTTAACAGCTCCCTGGAGGGAAAGATTAACACGGTAAAAGAGGTTAAATTTCATTCAGTTTCTCATGCAAAGCTATTGTAAGACTTCACAAGACCTGTGTAATTTGTAAAGCTTGACAGACCCAGTCAAGTCCTTATTCATTTTCATATGGAAAAAAGCAGCAAGATTAATCATCTAAAAATTCACCTTTTATGATCCACAGAAGAAGAAAGAAAGTCATATGTGCTTAGAGCTACATGAGGGTGAACAAATAATTTTCCCTTTAAAAATAAAAACTGCAATTAACCTATTTGACCAGCAGGTGGAAGCAAAGAATGTTGAGTGCTGGATGTTGAACAGCCAGATACTGTGTTCAGAATCAGAAGAACCTAAAGATATATGTTTTAGATGTTGAACGAAAGCAGTTCTGTTGCTGGGCTCTCTGAGGTTTTACTCTGAGAACTCTGAGCTGCCATGTTTTATTCTGCAGTTAATAAGAAGCCCTAAAGTAAAAGTGCCATCCTGCTGTCACTGCCAGACAGGTTTGTGATATATAAGTGCACTTCGCAGATGGCATCTAATGTACACGGCAGAGTGACGGTTGAATTAAAGATCCTCATTTTACCTGGCTCTCAGACAGCCAAATTACTGCTTTACTCTGGTTTTCAGTGGAGTGTAATCTCTGACTTCCTGTCTATCATTCAGAATCCTCAGAACACAATCACCACATAAATAATGACAGCACATGGAGCATCCTGAGAGCTTTTCCTCTTTGAAAGCCACATTTGAACAATGAAAGCTGAAATGATTGTGCATTCCATTGAACATTTTTGCATGGCTGAAATAACAACATTTTCTCTCACTTTAATAAAACCCCAGGATTTATATACATGTTTATATTTATTGAAAGAAAAAAAAATATATAAATTAAATCCCGTATAATACTAACGCCTTAATTGTGTTACTATATTATAAAGTACATGTGGTTAATCATTACAATGGTGCTAGCAGCTAAAAAACTAAAAAAATAATTGGTATTGAATAATTGGTATGATATAGAATCAGTAGTGAAATGGAATTAGGGAGCAAGTAATTTATGATCCCTTCCAGTGCTTTAAATCATAATCTCTGTAATAGCAGAAAAGGATTATTACTTTGATAAAATGTAGTGACAAATAAACATGCCATGCTTATTTGCTCTTTTGCTTCTCTTTCTTAAGTCACCATAAATTATTTTATTATTCACCATTGATAATAAAAAAGTGATTATAAAAAAAGTACTTATCCATGAATGTTAAATTTGGTAGGGACTGTGGACTATATACATAAATAATCATTAATGTTAGATTTGGTAGGGTCGATGCTAACTTTAAACATGTAACATCTAAACAATGAGAGCACTGCACTGCAGAGAATCCATCGGCAGGTGAATGACTATTATTGTTTCGCCTTTCTTCTATGAAACACAAAAGATTATATTTTGAAGAATGTTGGTAACTAAACAGTTTAGGTGTCCAAAAAAACACCAATCACTAACATTTCTCAAAATTTCTTCTTTTATGTTCAACAGAAGAAAGAAAGTCATGCAGGTTTGGAACAACATGAGGGTGAGTAAATAATGGCAGAATTTTCATCACTTTAAGTCTCACAGTTGGTGGTAAGCTGTATGTCTTTGATTCACTAAAAGGTGACCATATGGTCAAACACTTTTTATGTCCTCCAAATTTGAGCACTTCTGGATCCCAGACCGGTCACCCAGATGACAAAGAGGCAGTCATAAAAGTCTTTCCCATATTCTGATGTGGGTGCACTGAGGGAATGTCTATAACACCTGAATGTGTGCGCTGATTGACAGATTGCGGGTTAGGTGCACTGAGGCTGATGCATAGAAGGTATAGGAGTGGCATAAAGATAAGAAAAAGGGGATTATTAAGAGGGAGGAAAATTGCTCCTTTCCTCTTCTAGGCCTTTCTGTAGCTGGCGGCTCACTGCCGCTGAGTAAGGAAATTAGAAGGCAGGGGCAAGAGATGTAACAGCCGCTTTTGAGCACCGGCCATGCTGTGGCACAGGCCCCGGATACAGCTGAGGCATTTTTTACTGCTGAGACATTCAGGGCTGCAGGCGTTGTGGTCTGGCCACTGTGTGTCATTCAGAGAGCACTGCAGTGGTAGACGTGTGGAGTGAACATGCCATAACTGGCTTCTATTGCTGCTGTTCTGATGGACAGAGAGACAGACAGACAGACAGATGCACTGCAAAAATAATTTTCTTATTTTGTATTTTTCATCTTGTTTTACAGGATAAAAAATTCTGACCATCCTTAAAAATAGATTCGTAACAAGATTGCTTCTCAACGATATTTGAGAAGCAAAAACTCCACAAGACAATGAGAATTGTTTTCAGAGAAAAGATAATAAAATCTTAGTTCAAGACAGAAAAATAAATAAATAAAATGTTCTCACCTTCAGGCCATCCAAGATGGAGATGAGTTCATTTCTTCATTGAAAGAGATTTTGAGAAATTTAGCATTACATCACTTGCTCACCAATGGATCCACTGCAGTGAATGGGTGCCGTCAGAATGAGAGTCCAAACAGCTGATAAAAACATCACAATAATCCACAAGACTCCAGTCCATCAATTCATGTCTCGTGAAGTGAAAAGCTGTTTGTAATAAACAAATTAATTAAAGCTTTTCAGTGGTGTAATGTAACAAAGTAATAATACTTTGTTACAATACTTAAGTATTCGTTATTTGTTATTTACTACAAAATAAAGTCGGAAGAATACAGACTGCAAGAAAGCAGGTTTAATGAATCAGTGGTCTGGTGCTTGCAAGTTTTAGAGTCCTAAAAAACACCAAAGGGTACAAAAGCTGTCACTGGGGCGGTACCTTTTCAAAAGGCACACCTTTGGACCTAAAGAGTCCATATTAGTACCTAAAAGGTACAAAAGTGTACCTTTTGAAAAGGTACCGTCTCAGTGACAGGTTTTGTACCTTTTTTCTGAGAGTGTACGTGATTTAGTCTATTAAAATGCATTTAGAATGCCCATCAGATTCAAGAGAGGGACAATGCCTCTGTATGTCTTTTATATTTGTATCATTTAATATAGTTAATCTATATCACATTAAGAGTGCCGTTTTTTCTCCAGATATCAGCATGATAACAAATGTACCTCTCTGATTTTTGCCACACAATTTCTGTCACTGCATGATGCAGCAAATCATTTCTGTCTGCTACACAAAAGTCTGAGAAGGACATCTACTTCATCACAGGGCCAGCTGGTGTCAGCACTAATCAGTCAGAAAAATCATTTCCAGCAGTCAGCATCTCCGCAATTATCTAATGACGCGCTACGGCCCATTAGCGGAGTGGGCTGTGTGGAGCTCTCAAGTTCCTCTGTCCCATTCTAAACCCACTGATATTATTGAAGTCTCTGTCTAGTCATGCTGTTCCCCCTTACAGTGATTCATGAACGACTAAAGCTAGAAGACATTAAAAGTGCAATGCTACAGAGGGACATGATAAATGCAAATGATAAGCAGAGACATGTCAGGATTTCAGAGCACACAAACAGCCACATCTGGGTGTTTCTTCAGCTCTTATATCCCAGCTGGGTTGATTTGTAATATAAGTAACATATTTGAGCTTATTTCCTTTAGTTATATCATGATTACATTAAAACTGCTTAAAAAACATTTTACCATATTGTATTTTTGTTTATTTAAAAAAACATTTTACAAGCTATGATAATCAAACCATTTCATTATTTATTGTGAGAAATGATATACATGTATATGTCAACAGTGTTTAACAGCATTCTCTGGTGGAAATGAAATAAAGTAAAATAACCAACTGTTTTTTCATTGTCTTTTTCATTGTTCTTTCATTGTCATTATCTCACCAGAAAATGCTGTTAAACGCTGTTGAACATTGTTAGTAGACAAATTAAATAAGTGGCAGTAAGGTCCAGTTACGGCAAACAAATATATTTGTATATAATTGCAGTGTTTAATGGATTGATAAATGATTTCTAAATGCTACTCCTAATTTAACCATCATAGATGAACAGATTATTTAAGTGATCCTTCCTGCTCCTTAAATTGACTGGGTGTTGTTCTTTGACTGAAAAAGGAAGACAGGAGCTGGCCTTATCTTATCACTAATGAAGACAGTCTCTAAAAGAGCAGCACTGAACCTACAGCATTGACACTGGCCAAACTCACTGTCAAAACCAGCTGAATCATCCAAAGTGACTCCAAGATCCTTCCCACAGCAAATCATAGTTTATGCCTTGTCTCTGTTCCCATACAGCACTATCTGTAATTGTTGAGTCAGTCTATCAGAGTGCACATCATGATATACAATATTACACTGTATATTAAGCACAACTTTTGTCATAGTAAAAGGAATAGAGATTTTCCCCTGAGTTAATGTATCAGAGCTTATATGTCCATGTTTTCTTAGTGGTTTGCAGAAAGCACAAGGACATGTAGACATGATTTAGAGCTCAGATCAGTTTTATGGGGCTATTTATTAACGGAGTGTTCAAGCCGGCAGAACGCATGCACTCAATTAGGAAATGAGGGGTCCGCTGGGGCCACTCCACTCTCTCACGCCACTGTAAATTAGCTCTAATCAAAACGTCTCCCCCCGCTGATAGTACGCTGAAAAATGGTGCCCTTTAAGAAACATAGAAGCATAAGCACAGCAGGTTTTCAGAAACTAATGCAATATAAGGATGAGCAGTTTTTTTCCATTGAGGAATAAGGCGCGCCTCTCAGTCTATTGATGTGTTTTGTTCAACTTTAGCCCTTCTCAATACATATTTTTCAAACTTTCACTTATTTAATTTGCCTACTAACAGGATCCAACAGTGTAAACACATCTTTAAAATTAGATTTTAAACATGTTTTAAATAAAATGAGATTTTGTCTTAAGTTTAATTTCCATTACATAGCTAGCGTTTAATGTATTCTAAATACAATTAAATAGCATTTTTGTACAATTTGACATAACATGTTTGATTGGATGTAAAATTCAAATATTCTGTTCATATAAAGATATTTACTTTGATTGATCTTTTTCATA
Organism: Sinocyclocheilus grahami; assembly: GCF_001515645.1. Taxonomy (NCBI): domain Eukaryota; kingdom Metazoa; phylum Chordata; class Actinopteri; order Cypriniformes; family Cyprinidae; genus Sinocyclocheilus; species Sinocyclocheilus grahami. The sequence continues at coordinate 1,287,165 of NW_015505356.1, read as the reverse complement.
TTTCATCTCAGCTCCTCTTCGTTACCAATTTTTGTTGTAAAAATGGCTAAAAATGATTTCCACAAAAATAAGTATTTATATGGTCTAATTCAAATGATTAATTTACAGTTGGATTAGAAAATCATAGTTCTTAAAAGTAATTAATAGTTTTGAGAAATTATTCATATTTTAAGATTGGAAGTATCAAGTATGGGTTATTATTAATATTATTATTATTAATTAGAAACTATTATTTTTTAATGTATACTATTATTATTAATTAGAAACTATACATTTTAATTCATAATATTATTATTAATTAGAAACTATTAATTTTTAATTCAGAATTAGCCAGGTTTTCAAGGCAATTTCGATGTGACCTGCATGTAATGAAAAGGAAAATAGAAAATCTCTTTAAAATAATGCCTGGGACATAAAATTGCCCAAAGTCTATGAAACAGCCTCATACAGAAATAAAAAAATAAAAAATCCATCATTCTGCTTTTTGCCACTTTAAAATCTCCAACAGACAATCATTAAACAAAAACACCAATTACTACAAATGACGATGTGCACATATCCTTTATCAAACAATGTACATTACCCCTACACCAGAAGCATAGCAAATATTTTACACAGCTTAATGAACATTTTACCAGCAAAGAACACATTTTTAAGAATGCTTTTTGCTCAAGACCAGTGGTTCTTAATCCTGGTCCAGGGGACCCCTGCTCTTCACATTTTATGTCTCTCTGGTTTAAACAAGGTTCCCAGGACCAGGATTAAGATCCACTGCTCAAGACCAGTGGTTCGTGCTAGTTTGTTCTGCCTGCCCCCTATAGCAACCACACAAATCAGTATAATGTCCAGTCCTCACAGTAGATGTGTAATAACTATGCTCCTGTGCGCAGATGATCTTTTCTTGTTAATCAAATAGTTTTGATTAACGACGCATAATGATCAACAACCCAACGCTAACAGAAGAAATCAAAACACCATAAATGAATGAATGAATGGATGGAGAGCCCCATTCCATTAACATCTACTCACCTAGACAAACTTCACAATCAACTTCAAATCCATTTGACAATATCGTGCAGTCACTCACTTGTTTCTCAGTTTCTTTAGATTTCACCTGTTAAATAGTGTTAATCTCAGTGATACTGAAAGATGATTGGCTTGAACATTCATATACATATCCATTCCAGTTGGTCTGTTCAGTAATGAGGGGCATCTTTATGTGGCCAATCACCTCTGGCTTTACTTCATCTGTGATCAAAAAGCCTGCTCTACCTCGTATGAAAGAGAAAATACAGAATATCTTTATACATTGTACGCATCTGAATTGTACCATTTGATTAAATAACCGTTGACTTGATCACCTTTTAGTTGTTACAGTGGTCAGGTGGCAAGTACAGCAATTCACAACACGTGACTGCATCAGCATTGTGGAAAATGCCATCCGAGTTCAGCAATGCACGTGAAATTACTGTTTCACAATGGTTAGTGAAATAAATCAGTGAGATGTTTTTATTATTATTTTAGTCATCCGTTTTTGTCATAATAATATTTTTTACACTGTTTAGTTTCCAGTAATATTAATCATGCATCATTGTAGTAATATCTAAACATCCTTGAAGTCTATTTTGAAATTGCTTAAGTTTATACTTAAAACAATTAAAAAGTAATTTGGCTGTGTAATAAGAGCAATGAACTTAACTCAAGGTTTACTACATTGCTTGTCAAGCAGATTTGTTGTGTTTAAGGATGTTTAGATATTTTCAGTCTAAACACGACAATGATGCTGATTAATAAAATGTTTTTAGCAGTATTCTCATTTCATGTTCCCATAATTTGGAAATATCATGTTTCTGGAGGGCAATATGCATATGGAAATTGTATACGCATAAGTTTATGCATATGATGAAGAGCTCTTATTCCAGGGAGGGAACTGGGTATGTTCTGACGTACATGATGTTTTCAGTAATTTTTTGCTTACATGGGCTTTAAAGATTAAATGTATGTAAATGTTATATGTGAGGTTCCGGGTCTGTTCAAAATCTCAGTCATGAATGGACTATAGTGGAGAACTGTATTGAAGATCTCTTTATGTGCACATATATTATGGAGAGTGATACCAGTCAATGTGTTTATTTTGTGATACTTGGATGAAGCTTGACACTTTACAAGCAGTTGTTACAAGGTTAAGTGTATGGCAATATATCAAGGTTGTGTTGAAGTAATGCAGGCGTGTGTACATGAGGGTGTTAAAATGTATGGGTGTAATGGCGTCTGAAACATGTTGGGAATGTCATACCACCATACTACTCATACTATTTCTGCAGTATATAGTATGTATACAATACACACTTTGCAAATTTTCTGTATTGCACAGAATGCAAATATTCTGCATGCATGAAATACCTGGATGATCTACAGTACTTGGCAAAATCATCAGTATACAACAGAGCACAGCATATTATAGAACAGTAAGCCATACTATTTTCTTCTTAAAGAATACTAGGGAATGCAGTAGTGTGCTAGTACTTAACTGCCTTATTGACTTGACTTATTTTGTGCAGACCACATGGTCAGTCTGGTCCAAACGCCCTACAGACCACAATGCATCCAGATGGCCTGTGTTTGTCCGTTTGTTTAGCGCCCTGAGAGACCACAGGAAATACTGCATCTCTAGTCAAACCAATCAAACGCAGAAGACCTGAACTGGGCTTTTTGTTTTTCGATGCACTGAAAGGAAGAAATTCCTGCCAAGCAAACAGTTTTACACCAGATGTGAGAAACCGCTTTCTGTTTAGACGTGACACCTCCACGCACAACAACATCTGGCCATAAGCTGCCATCTCTGTTCCCTCTTGGTGTTTGGCCTGCAGTACTTGGCTCCGTTTGAGACAATGAAGGATTGAAACACAGCTATTTTTTTTCCAATGATCTGTGGCTTCATTTATCACAATAAAGTGTTCAACTTTGGCCCATGCTTTGATTCACATTGTGTTGCTGAAGGTTGGAATACAACTTTTGGCCATATTTACAGTCAGGAACTAGTTGCAAAAAATCAAAGTCAGTCTCTAAATATTGGGCAGAGAGAGTTAACAGATTTTACAGTCTTTTAAAGGTTCTTCACACTAAGAAAAAATGGTACTTTTAAGAACTATTCAATGAAAGGTTCTTTGAGGAACCAAAAATGGTTATTCTGTGGCATCACTGAAAAAAAAACTGTAAAAAAAAAAATTGTGAATATTCATGCAAGTTTGCATATGCCGTTTGTTCAGTGCAGCAGTGGCATAGTCCCATTGGCGGGCATATTGCTGTGATACAAATGTCACACGTCTTAGTGAGCTGTTGACTGGCATTATCAAGGCGTTGGCACTGCGGGGTTGTTTTTCTGTGGCACGCCAAAGAGATTCTGGGTCACCAGCAGGACAAGCTTGTTGTCAGAATGGTCAAAATATCATATTTCACTTTCAGATGACAGACAGTGTGTTGCTGAGATGTTTGGAGAGAACTGAAGGATTAAAATGACAAATAAGGATGTGATTTTATTGTCTGTACGATGCAGTTGCGTGCAGAGAGAAGAATCAGAGACCACACATGACAGCAATCATACACTCTAAAAAATGCTGGGTTGTTTCAACCCAACTTTGGGTCAAATATGGACTAACCCAACTTTTGGGTCAAAAATTTAATGTAAAAATTTAACCCAACGGTTGGGTTAGTCCATATTTGACCCAAAGTTGGGTTGAAACTACCCAGCATTTTTTAGAGTGCATGCTTGGCCAAAACTCTTTATGGTTTACGTTAGTGTTCACAAAAATACACAATGTTTGTAATACTTAGGAGGTGAAAGTAAAGAGCGGCATTAAAATAGAACCCACAAAACTTTTAAAAATCCCTAAATTAAATAAATAGACATCTGACAGACATTAATGCAGGTGCAATACACACCCCTAGGAACAAACAGTAGCACTGTTAGAAATAAGACTGAAGAAAGGTGCATCGTTTATTTTTACATTAAATATACCAAATGATCAGAGAAAAAAATATAGAAAAATATATATAGTATTTTAGAAGATATTTAATTACTTCTCTAAATGTATAGACAATGTATTTATCTTGTTGCTTTTTAAACTATTTAGTCCATTTATTGTACTTAACTAACATGTTTTATTTCATTATTCTTTGCTGTATAAGCACTAAAGTGCTTCAGCAATATTAATCCTCCACAGTCATGTTAATAAGTCATGAATTATTATGCTTTCTATTGCAAAAACGAAGGCAAAACAGAAAGCCCTTTTGAATTACCCTGTTTATGCATGTATGTTTTATAAGAACTGTTTGAATGAAGAGGCCTGGTTTGAATAAAATGAGTTTCCATTCCAATGTCATAGTCCATAGTCCAAACGCTGCAGCTGTACATGATTCAGCAAGATCTACTGCATCTCCAGCATCACATGCCATGAACTGTTTTCATTATTTGCAAATTAACCAACATTACAATCAATCATCACTCTGTGAATAAAGTAAAAATCCCCCAACATAGCGTATAGCGAGAGGTGGGAATGCCACCAGGGAGCTTAGGAAGCAAAATCCAGCTAATAAATGACTAAAGGGAACATCACTAAACTGAATTTAAAACAATAATTGCATCCGTCAAGCCAATTATGCTTTGACTGACATGGTGCTGAAGAAAATTACTCCTCTGTGTGAGCTTGTTAATACTTGTATTTTTTTTGTTAGTTTTTTTCCAAACCTTTTGTGGTGACATATTTGTGGGCAGGAGCGAGTTGTTGTTGTGATGTTAAAAGCTCTCAAGCTGAGACAGAGATGCTGATGGTTTATGTTACCTGAATTTCAACAGTGCTGTCTACAGCTTACGGTGCGAGTCTTTTGCTTTCACATCAATCCACAGGCAGTATTACTCTCTTCACATTGTGAAGTGCAGCAATAGTTTTCCAGAAATGTTGAACTCTACGCTTCTTTCAAAGTAGACAGAGTAATTTCAATGGGGGTGATATTTCAGTTTGAGTGATATTTCTCAAATGAGCTTGACTGTAATGGACTTTATGTGGGCTGACTTCATTATGTTACAGGAAAGTGAACGAGAGAGTGAGTGGGTGGGTATATAGGACTCCAGTCTAAACTGAACAGGATGAGATTTGTTTTATTGGTTGTATAAAAACTCATAGCCACCTAAAAACAATTGTTCACTCAAAAATGAAAATTTGCTGAAAAGTTACACATCCTCAGTTTTTCTTCATCAACTTCATCAGAAATTTAGCATTACATCACTTGCTCACCAATGGATCCTATGCTGTGAATGGGTGCCATCAGAATGAGAGTTCAAACAGCTGATAAAAACATCACAATAATCAAATTCATCATTAAGATGTTTTTAACTTCAAACTATTGCTTCTGTCTTAATATGTGTCCTCTGTTCATAATATTGCTTTCTCCAATGAAAAAGCCACCTAATCTTAGTACCATGCAACTGTTTAAGCATGGAAGAAAAGTGGTTATACATCTGCTTGGAGAGCCTGTGAAGTTGATTACATTAATAATGTATTTAAATGTCAAAGTTACCTATATAAAAATATCCTTCACAGAGCAGCTGTCTGAAGTAATAATTCACACCTTTGTCAAGTATTGCCAATAACAAAACCATTTCTCAAATCACAAACCTGTATTTTGAATAATCTTTTAAAACCTATTGGTATTGTAGTATAAGAATTAAGGGCCAGGACATGGTGCCATTAAAATGAGAGTATTCCTACAAATATATCAGTGGAACCACAGATTCCACGCCCTGTCATTTTCCAGGAATAGATGGACGGGTAGTGAAATTACAGCTTTTGAAAGGGTGGAAATTTATGCACTGTCAGTTTAGAACTGGGAGCGACAGTAAGGGTTTTATCGGTTGTGTGTGTCAGAATGATGTTCATATTAGTAACATCGTTACTCATCGCCCTCTCTAGATGTTAAGATGAGAGTGAAGTTGGTACAACTATTTGTGTTAAGTTTAAATGCTTTTGTTTATTTGGTTATGCTGTACTTTACAGTGCATTTTGCAGCGTACTGTAATTGCATGAGTAAGTACCAAGTAATTTTAATGAACAACATGAGCTTAATATGTAATTATTGGTTGCTTGTAATTGCACAGTTCTTATTACAGCACTTGAAAGGAGAACCCACTTAACCTAGAATGCTGGCCACATTTGACCTCATAATGCATATTTAAAAAAATATTACAACAAAATCTGCATGTGTATATATATATATATATATATATATATATATATATATATATATATATATATATATATATATAT
>NW_015505356.1:1270654-1280826 GCF_001515645.1 Sinocyclocheilus grahami | reverse complement strand
ATATATATATATATATATATATACACATACATATACATACATATAAAGCACATGTAAAGCACATGTAAAGTAAAGTAAAAGACAAGTAAAAAGATAGCAATGAAATAAAATTAAAAAACCCTGAAATGTTTACATACATTAATACATTTAACAGCTTTCTTGTTTAGCAGATTATAGATTTTAGGTATTGCTGAACTTCAGATTTCAGAAATAGAAAAAGTAGTTTATAATCACAATACTTGCATTTCTGTATACTAAATTTTATTTATACTTGAATTTATTTTCGTGAAATTACCTTAAATTAATATTAACCCAAGAATTCTGTCTTGATTTACTCATAAGCCTATTAAAAATAGCTCTAAAATGCTAATACTTTTTCGGGTTGTAGGACTACAAACTAAACATTTCTATATTTTCAAATGAGTTTAAATGAAAAGATCACTGTTAGTTAAAGTTTTCTGTTCACTCCATCTGTAATCCTCTGGACCGGTTCATTTGTCCGAATTGGCGCAATCTCTCCAAGGGGTGGCGTTTTACACCCGCTTCTCTCCAGTGCGCTTGAAATCACCCCCTCCGTCGCTCTTATCAGCAATTCAGATTGCATGCAAATGCCCTGTGAAAGGAGCGTCATTCTGAAAGGACAGCGAGTGCGTGCGCGAGGGGGGTGAGCAGAGGCTTTCCTCGTTCCTCTCTCTATTCTTCTCTGTCTGCCGGCTGATGCTCGCGCGATCACTCAGCGCAGATATGAGCGCAGATCGCAGAGAAGTTTGAAGAACGCAGAGAGCAGCGCGCGGTCGGATTAGTATTTCCATCAAACTTGCTGCAGAACTCGTCCGGCGTTTGCATTGAGAGGTCTTTACTTTCTCTTTTAACCGTTTGGTTTGACCATGGGCTCTTTTTGCAGAAAGGCGTTTTATTGGCCCGTTTGGTCATTTGCTGTTGGTTTTGTGCTTTTGAGTACGCGTTGTCATGGAAGTTGTTCAGAAAAGGAGCTGGAAAAACGAGAAGAAGAGGCGAATATAGTTTTAACCGGGACTGTAGAGGAGATCTTGAACATGGATCCAGTGCACAACACTTATTCCTGCAAGGTAAGACTTTGCGCACCAGACACTCTTCAAATGCATCAAAGTGAAAGTGAAAAGGTAAATATGTACTTCATAACACATCGTATCAAAAGTCTAAGCTTATTCTTTAATACCTGTGGCTACTGTGCAACTGTGTTGCAATCTATATCACCTGTTAGACATGTAGACACAAAGCTACCAGTCCAATATTTGAGTTGTCCTGGTCTGAAACTCGCAGCATATAATGTTAAAATGCTGTCTAAATGGGCACTTCACTAGGTTTTGAGCCTAATAAATCATGAACACCAGGGGTTTCAACCACTCTTTGCAATATCAAATTGCATACAACTATAAATAAAAGGGATTTTTAAAAACTCTTCCTAATCGGTTTTTCTAACGTGTGGACATTGGTTCTGCTCAGTTGATGAAAAATGTCAACCTCCTCAGTCCCACTATGACCCACTTGTAATTTGAGCTTTCATACACCAGGAACCTGAACCTCAGCCTTTGCAGTGACTTGATGTCCTTTCAGGTTCTATTAGTGCTTCGGGTTCAATTATCTTCAGTTATCATGTAATCATGTAATCAAGGCTTACTTTGTTGGATGTAACTGAATGCGGTCACATATATCAAAGTCTTGCAGAAACTAATCAGTAGGACATAAAAAATGTGAAAATAAGAATAATCTGAAATTGCAGCTCTTCCCACCATCATTTCATTGTGTTACAGAAGAGATATGACACTGCAAAGCTTACACGTTAAAGTTAAAAGTTCTGAGACATATAGTGAAAAATGCTTCCTTTTTGCAGTTTTATAACTGCAAAACTGCATAACAGTTTGAATGAAAAGTTTATTTGAAAAATATACCTTTTTTTTTAAATTTGCATTCAATAGCTCAGCCACAATTTTGTGTAAAACCTGATGATCATGTTATCCATCACTGAACATCTGACCACCAGGAGTTCACATGGTCACGCTTTGGATGTGACCTATGAATAGTGCAGAATTTGATATTTCTTATTCATTTCACATTGTAACTTCTTGTTTTAAGTATTTTAAAATCCTTTTAATGTGGTCTCACACTTTTTGGACCCCCACTGTGATATATATATATATATATATATATATATATATATATATATATGAATCAGAAATGCAGAGTTAGACTGCACAGTCTTATGCAACTGGCGGTAGGTGGCCGCTATGGAATGTGCAAGAAAGTGACCTTGATCTGCTGGAAATGGTGTTTTCTTAATCTCATGTAGTCTTTCCCCTGTCTGAAGGTCAGGGTATGGCGTTACCTAAAAGGCAAGATCATGGTGAACGGAGAGGTGCTGCTGGACGGAGGAAACAAGGTGATGATCGGCGGTTTCGGAGACCCCCATATTTGTGATAATCGGGTGGCTACCGGAGATACGCGCATTTTCTTTGTCAACCTGTCTCCTCACTTCATGTGGCCGAGCCACAAGAACGAACTGATGCTCAACTCAAGCCTGATGAGGATTACTCTCCGCAACTTGGAGGAGGTGGAGCACTGCGTTGAAGGTAAGAAACACTTTTCTGACTCAGCATAAAGCTGTAATTCACATCTTCTGGCCGTGTAGAGATTTGAGAGTTCGAAAGCTCCCGTGGTGGTGATGGTGGTCCTGATTGCAAAAGCAGGTGGTGTTTTCTGCTCTAACTGCATCTTTATTCTACCTAATGAAGCGACTCGCATTTTGTGACATTACATTAACAACTTACATTATATTAATACAGCAGTCATGGTGTTCTAAATGAAACTTTACCCATTTTATTTCTTCTCTCAACTTTTTTTGATAGCCGGCAACACTTATTGAATTTTTGAGCCCCAGGGCCTTAAACACAAAGCATATCATGTGCGCCGTCACTAGTAATCAGCCACTGACAGTCAGTGCTCTCGAAGGAGGGTGTGTCTGTTCGCTAACTGAGCACCTCCAGGGCCTTTGACTAACCTGAGTGAAAGTCCAAACCTCTACCTTTCCTTGAGGGAAATCATTTATAGAGTTAGAGTGGAGATACTAAAACATAACCGCAGAGCTTCAAGCTATGGGGCCCTCGCAAGGGTCCCTGTATCTGTGTTAGGATGGCATTCACTGCTTATTTCCACCTTCTCAAAGCCAGACTGTCAGAAGAAAGTTTGGCTCTGTGGGAAAGAATAGTTGAATGAATAAGGCCAGACTGATGTCCAAACTTCTGTGTCTTTTCGGTTTATTAATGTAAATTTGAAATAGTGGTTGTCCTTGGCGAATGGCGAGTTCCTTTTTCCATTTTGTAAATCAGCAGTGCTTGTAGATTAATCTTGTTTAGTGTTCCACAATGCTGGCAACCGTGCAAGTAGAGAATATACACATTAGTCTGGAATGCAACAGAGCATTTGAAGCTAACATCACTCTTATAGGTCCAATCGATTCTGTAAATCGGCACTCTGCATCCTCTCTGTTTGGCAGGTTGTATTGTCTAGACTTTTGAATCATCAAGTCTGGTCCAGTTTTCAGCTTTTTCTGGAAGAGATAGCTTGATAGACTTTTAAAGTATCCCTATTATGCTATTTGAAGGGTTTATAATTTGGTTTTGGGAGTCCCCAACAAGAGGTTTACATGCATGCAAGGTCAAAAACATGTTTATTTTATTATAACATGCATTTAATTTTACCTTATTCAGCCCTTTACGAACACCTTTGCAACTGAATCGCCATTGGCTAGTACATTTTTTTGTTTACTCGCCAGACTGATAAATATATACTGTACATACACATATACACACACACATACATACACACACATATACACACACGTATATATACATATATATGTTTGTGTAATGGCACAGTTTTATAAATATCTGAAAGTACACTCTTAACATCAGTCAGTCAAGCATTATAATATGATAATCAATGTTATTTAATGATAGAACTTTTGTAATTAGAATTAAAACTTGATAACCATGTATGAATGCATATTAGTCATTTTAACCGAACTTCGGACTGGTGCTAGTGCTTTTTTGGTCATTCAGTGTTTCTGTAAAAAAATATTTGGGGAAAACCTAACAAAAATACTAATTACATAATAATGATACGAATTCTACTAATAAGAACAATATAAAACGCACCAAGGATTAATGAGCTACTGGATTCATGAATATTAATCAGGTTGTGTGCGCGTTCGCTCGAACTGATTTGCTGAAATCAAAACAGGGACGATGATAAGTGAGCACCAGCCAATGAGATTGCCGTTTGTGCATTAGTTCCGCCCACTACCAGAGAAAGCGTTAGTTCTTAAAAGCTGAAGAATTCCAAAAGGAACTCCGTTATTTTGACAGCAAAATACAACAAAGAATATCGTTTACATGTAGCGCGCATAGCTAGAGCGTGAATTCTCTCTCTCCCTCTCTCGCTGCGTGTGTGTGAAACAAAGCGACTGCGAGTCGTGCGCCTTCACACTAGAGTTTACGGTATTTTAAACACAGGTGCGTTGCACATCCATTCAGTTGAACTGAAAAACAGCACAGATCGCTTGACGAAGAGTGAAACTCTGAAGCGCTCAGTCAGAGTGTTCTGTGAGTGAAAATATATCTGTGCTAAACTTATACTTGGCCTCCAACTCACACACTGGTGAGTAAAATCTAAAAATTTGTTAGCAATTGGCTAATATTAGACATCATTTAGTCGCCAGAGTGAAGATTTAGTCGCATATGCGAGTGATTTGCAATGTAGAGGGTTGCTTATTTCTCAACGAAATGAATCATTTGATGATTCATCTTTCCAAACCCCACCTTTGCGTGAAGCTACTCTGCTCTGATTGGTCAGATGACCCAGTCTGTTGTGATTGGTCTACTGCGTAAAGCACATGTCGGAAACGGAACGCCCATCACCATTACGGTTTATCAATAATACATCCTATTATGATAATCATAGTTCTCCACTCGGTCCTAAAAATAGGGAAAAAGTTGTTTTACACTTCTGTTAGTGAACCGGACCCACAGCTTGGTAGTAAAGACCCAAACAATAACGGTATATGTGTTACCCAAACACAGACATGGAGTACTGATAAATCACTGCAGTTTGTAAACCAACGTATTGCTCCATCCTTTATCATGACTCCAAGTAATAAGAACGACATACATTCTATATTATATTATATATAGGGGCTCTTTAAAATTTTGAAACCATTTTGTGGTGTTTTTATGTGTCATTTAGGGGCAAGTATATCTGAAGTGGTTAACATTTATTGAAATAACAGCATTAGATTCAGTTTACTTCCTGGTTAGTGTTAATGCACAATTCTGCACCTCCATTGAAAGTCCATTCCTCCAAAACTTTGAGGCTTTAAAAAGCTCATAGACGTAGACATTTAATTTAGGTTTAATTTAGGCTTTTATTTATGTGGAAATTGACCAACTCATACATAGAGCACATCAAATATGGTCAACGGAAGCACAAACGTTTGCTTGACGTGTGAGAATCAGTGAAATCTGTTCTTGCGTGAACCTTTGTTCTTGCATGGCAACAGATACGGTTGAGCTTCTGTTTCTGAAAGAATTCGTATTTTTGGGTGAGCAATGCCTTTAAGTAAGCCAAACAAGCACAAAACGTCCCTTTTCTTCTCCTTTTTTTCTTAGTTCTCTGGTTTTTAGTGCTGAGCTTTTTGGCACAAGCCACTGCTTGAGGGGAGCCTGTCTTTTTTGAGGCTGTTTTCTAAAATCTTAAAAGGTTTGATGAAGGGGCAATTTAGGAGAGTACCGTATTTTGCATTCGCACATGGCGGGCAAAGTGTAAGGCCACTGAAAATAATGCTGCTCTGGCTAATGAGAGGCCATGTGCTTCATATAACAAATGTGATTCTTTTTATATTGTAATAGGATTGGATCTCATTTTGCACACACGATGCTCAAAATATATGCTATACATAGCAAACAGCTGTGCTTAGAATGGCCAACAATTTGGTTTAACACGCAGCTTGCAAATTCTAATTCTGAGTCTATAAACAGAGACTGTGTTCAAAACATTCAGAAACACTGGTTCTGACCTTGCTTTTGACATGGTTAGACAAGTATACTATAAACCAGGCCTTCAATAAAAAGTGCTGCCCTGCAGGCTGAGTGACTTGGAATAGTGCCTAATGGTGTTCGTTTTGTGTTGGCTAAACTGATTTGGGAATTTGATGTTATCCATCCATTATGTAATAAAGCATGACCTTTTAGTGAAGTTTATTTTTCCTTTCCTTTGTCACTGCTTTGTAACCTTGTTTTAGACCTTAAAAGAGAGTGTGGGGTGGAAAGAACAAGATCGTACCTGCCAGCCTGTTGAGTGTATCATCTCCTCTCTCCTCACCTCTGACAGGTTACATGGCACTGACAAATGAAGAGATTCCTAGCTGAAGTTTAGAATACTGCCGTCAAAGACAAAGTTTTCTTAAGGGGGGAAAAAGCGTTGTTGATAATGACAGGATTGGGAGGGTGAAATGTGATAACGAGAGCGCAACAAGAAATTCTTGATACAAGTGTAGACTGGAACGCTTATAGGAGAGGCGTGAGTTCTCACTCCCACCCCGTTTGCTCTTTGCTGAAACAGACCAATTGGGTTCTTACGTGAAAAAGCACTTGGGTTAATACGTTCATCTGGCAAAAATACACCAAATGCATCTGTGGAACTTCAAATGAGATGTTTAGAAGAATGTCTGAGCTCCTGATAGTTTTGTGAAGCTTTTTTGTCCTTTTGGAGCTTGATGGGCCCTGGTCCCCATCCATTTTTATTGAATGGACTTCTATTTATATGGAAAAAAAATAGTCATACAGGTTTGGAATGACATGAAGATGAGTAAATGGTTTTATTGAGTGAACTAATCTTTTAAATCCTGTTTTATTCCACAGCTGGAATTGTGCGTCACAAGTCCAGTGGTTGAATCTGGAAATCTGCAAACAGAGTACTCAGAGAGATTTTGCCGTTGTTTGTTCAATCAACAAATCAAATGTTCTCCTTTCTCTGAAGTTGGCATGTGCGAACATGCCACTTTCCAGTGTTTCTGTGACTTTGTTTGCATATGTGAATGCTAATTCATTAAATGCCAAACTGCACAATAGTGGAAGCTTGCGTTGTGCTGGAAGATAATCGTTTAAACCAAAGTGGACCTGTTTCAAACTGTTGTGATCCCTTGCATTTCTGATCTCTGAATAGAGTGAATTAAGCCAGACGAAAAAAGAACAGCTGGAAAGCATAGGAAAGTTGGAAAGAAAAAAAATATATGTTATGGCTTCATGTGTTAAGTATTGCAGCAGCTTTTAAACTTGAGGAAGAAGTATTGAAACTTAAGCAAAGAGAATGAAAGCATGAAGAAGCATGATTTATTGTAGCAATGAGAAGTCAGATTACTTTTGGTGAATCTGTTCATTGCAGTGAACCTGTTCTAAAAATCCAAATCACTGATCCATTTGAGGTATCTCTCAAAAGTATTTCCAGAAATTGTTAAATGAATAATTGTGAAGGCTTAAGAAATTGAGCTTATCATTATTGATATACCAAAAACATATCCACCCTTACAGATCAGACCAGATCATTAAAAAATTGGTTCAAAAGAATGATTAATTTGTGAATAGGTTATCATTTATGATTATGTGTTAGAATCTTGTACCTGCTGTAATTTTTATTATTGTTTTTTTCAGATCAACATTGAATGGACAAATAAATCCCTCCCGATTTTCCTTCAATATGTACATTTATATGCACTCATTTTCGGAAATTTCAATTAATGCTATCCAGTATAAGATTCTGAAAGTTTACAAGCTTAATTTTTTCCTGTTGATTTAATTATTTCAATCCTATCTAAATTATATTTGGATCAAACTCGTTTTTACATAAGGGTTTTTCAGTTGGATTATAAACTATTTTTTGGGTGCATTATGTAGCTAAAGAACAGCAGTAATGTAGATTTTCAGTTTTTTTTTAACTTCTCCTCTGATCTGTCCCTCAGTTTTCTGCCTGTCATGAGGGCACCCTGGTTCAAGGGACCCAGTTCAAGTTGAGCTTTAGCCTGAGGATAGAGAGTCCAGTGCTGGTGGTCTGTCATGATAATGAGTGCAGGCCATCCAGTTGAACTCTCTGGCTTGAGTGTGTGTGTGTGTGTGTGTGTGGCAGGTTTGGGAATGAGAATAGCAGGTCTTTGGGCACACTTCCCTTTTATTCCGGCTGTTTGTGTAAGGAGGCACTCAGCCCCGAGCAGGTAATGATTAATAGATCTAGCATAATTGAGGTGAAGGACTTCCTCCACCCATTGTTAATGGTATTAGGATGAGAATAATTGGAGAAGGGCCCTCTCAGAAAGGGGCTTTATTTAAAAGTGTTATTTCAGGCTGATCTCCCTGAGCCTGACTTTAGCCCAGGGATTTCCAAATGTGTTTTATGAGATTTGGGAGCCCAGCCATCGGTGAAATGAGCTGAAAGCCTGTCGGCACCATAACACGAGTATCGAGGGGCTGAATGATCTATAGGAAATGGCTGTGATGCGTCACTGAATGGTTATTTGCAAATGAGCGATTCTAGGTGCATGTGTAGGTGACTAGTCTGAACAGGAAGTGGATTAAGGTTTGTAGATGCCATAATTAGTATCTAATTTTTCACTCAGGTTATTTAGTCTGTGATTATAGCGTTGAAGTTTTCTTAAATGTATAAGAGAACTTTGGTCTCCATTGAAGGCTTGATGGGATGTATAGGCTCATCACTTTAGTTCACCTGCCTGGGCAAAAGCACTTCTTTGTCTGCGTATTCAAGGGAAGGTGTTTTCCAGCATGTTGTGTTGCTGGGACTTTCTCTGTGGAACATGATTAGAAAACGGATTTACTGAGAGGCTAGAGAAACTGAGAAACTGCGAAAAGATAACTGAAGTAAGAAGAAGGGACAGAAGGCTGAGAATTATACCTGTTAGAGTTTCCCAAGTTATTACATTTTAAGATTTTAATTAAACCCTGAAACCTCCACACTTGCTCGGAATACTAATTAAGCTTTGGGAATGAGATAGCTGTGAAACAAAGGGATAAGAGTGTTTTGCAGCCCTCTGCTCACCTCTCTTTTCACTTTATATTCTCCTCCTTCCTGTAGAAAGGACGAGAGTTTGTCTTGGCAAGAGTTCGAGTGTGTGTCTGGTTTAATCTCTTCAACAGACATCATTGTTTAAGCAACACATGTCGACAGTCTTAAAGTCAGATTGATTTCATAACGCAAAGTTAAAAAATGTGAGGAATTCATTGTTAGATCTGTTAGATTTAAGGAAATAGAGTCAGAGTGGGGCAACTGCATTTTTATTGACCTTTAAGTAATATTTTTGCCGTATCACCTCTACAGGAATGCAGTGAATGCTTGATATAGTGCACAGATTGTTGAACTGATGCTGATGTCATCACAACAAAATGTGTTTTTTTAATTAATAAAAAACATTTACTTAAATTTATAGTAATTATTTAAAAAGTGCTGTCAAACGATTAATCGCGATTAATCGCATCCAAAATAAAAGTTTTTGTTTACATAATATATGTGTGTGTACTGTGTATTTTATTATGTAGATATAAATACACACACATACAGTATATATTTTGAAAGTATTTACATGTATATATTTATATTCAGTGAAGAGCAGGCAAAAGCACGCACATCGATCTCAACTGGGTGCTCGACCAAAAAACAAGTAGAAATATTTTAGACGCAAAGTCGGCAACACCAAAGCTCCAAAAGTATCAAAAAATTTATTTTTTAAAAAGACTGTCGCATAGCATATGTGACGTTTCGAGCACGCAGGCTCTTCATCAGACAAATGAACAACACTGATATCGCAAACTTTATAAGCCTACCTCCAGGTGATTAAAGGTCACATGACCATACAATATTATCATGATAATAATAATACCAAAACAATAACAAATCAACCAAGGAGAAAAACATAGAAACCAAAAATATAAATAAATCAAAAACATATATAAAGCTATGCAAAATACACAAATGCAATTCTCAAAATATTATTTAATGACATTAATTGATGCCTGCCTGGGTACATAAATACAAATCAATGACCACAAAACGTTATTTATTATATGTAGATAGAT
>NW_015505356.1:1247213-1270116 GCF_001515645.1 Sinocyclocheilus grahami | reverse complement strand
CGACGAAAGTCACGGCGCGGGCCCTGGGTCAGACGATGTCCACATTGGTGGTCCAGGAGCGCCACCTATGGCTGACCTGGGCGGATATGAGGGAGACCGACAAGCATCGCTTCCTGGACTCCTCGATCTCCCAGGCCGGCTTATTCGGCGAAGCAGTGGAGGGCTCTGCCCAACAGTTCTCCGCCGCACAGAAGCAGACGGAGGCTTCTCGACGCATCCTGCCCCGGCGGTCAGCTGCTGTAGCCACCCCACCGCCGGCTGCAACCCCTCTGTCTGCTCGTCGCCGAGAGCGCCCTCCTGTGGCCTCCATCTCCGCTCCAGCTCGGCTGCAGCGTGGAGCTGGCAGCAGGAAAGCGGCGCAGACCGTCTCCGCCCCTGCCAAGCCCGTGAAGTGCCAGGGCGGGCGGCGTCCCTGGGACGGGCGACCCAGGGGTCTTGGATCCGGCTCTTCAGGAGATGGTGACCGCACCACTCCTTCCCCCGGCGGAGGGCCGGGTGGAGAAACCTTTGTTCCTGGGTTTTTCTGTTCCGCCGCTGGCTACCCAGCCAGTGGTGCCCAAAACCTCAACAGAAGAGCGGGTTCCTTTTTCTCCGGGTTCCAAGAGGGCGAGGATGGCAGTGCGCGAGACCCAGTCTCCACATGGCCGTCCCCCTCTCCCTTCGCCATGGGGCAGCAGGGTTCAGTTCAAGGACGCTATGCCTCCTCACGAGCCCCCTGCCCAGCCGTGGAGCCAGGTAAGTGGCGCGCCGCGCACTCAGACCCCACCCTGGGACGCACGGAAGCCTCCCGGGTTGGGTCCCTGTGTTTCACTGCGCTGCCCCACTGCGGGTACATCGGTGGTTTCCCTAGTCCCGCCTGCTCGGTCGCCTGCTCAGGTTAACATACCCCAGGCCGTCTAGCTGGCTCATGTGAACCGTCAGACTCGGCTATGCGATTCAATTCGCCCGGCGCCCTCCCAAGTTCAGGGGCATTCGGTTCTCCTCTGTGCTGGACAGGGATGCTCCTGTCTTGCGTGCAGAGATCGCGGTCCCGCTGGCAAAGGACGCGATACAGCTGGTCCCTCCAGCCGAGATGAGGTCAGGTTTTTACAGCCCATACTTCATCGTACCCAAGAAAGGCAGTGGGTTACGACCAATCCTGGAACTGCGCGTGCTGAACCGGGCCCTTCACAAGCTCCCGTTCAGGATGTTGACGCAGAAACGCATCTTTCAATGCATCTGTCCTTTCGGTTGGTTCACAGCGATCGACCTCAGGGTCGACTGAGAAAAGAGCAAACTCTCTCCGGTGCAGAGGATCTCTTTTCTCGGCATGGAGCCGGACTCGGTCAACCTCTCGGCACGTCTCTCAGTAGAACGTGCACAGTCGAAGCTGAACTGCCTGGGGTCCTTCCAGTGCAAGACGGCGGTTCCACTGAAACAGTTTCAGGGGCTCCTGGGGCATATGGCATCCGCAGCCGCTGTCATGCCGCTCGGGTTGCTTCATATGAGACCGCTTCAGCGTTGGCTTCACGACCGGGTCCCGAGATGGGCATGGCATGGCACTTACCGGGTTTCTGTCACCCCGTGCTGCCGTCGGACCTTCAGCCCGTGAGCAGATCTTGGCTTTTGTCGGACAGGGGTGTCCCTTGGGCAAGTATCCAGGCATGTTGTTGTGTCAACAGATGCCTCTGCCAGGGACTGGGGTGCCATGTGCATTGGGAATTCAGCTGCGAGGCTCCGGCCGGGGCCCCGGCTGCAGTGGCATATCAACTGCCTCGAGTTGCAAGCAGTATGGCTAGCTGTGCGCCGCTTCAAATCGCTGCTGCACGACAAGCATGTACTGGTCCGTACGGACAACACTGCGACCGTTGCGTACATCAACCACCAGGGCGGTCTACGCTCCCGTCGCATGTCGCAACTCGCCCGCCATCTCCTCCTCTGGAGTCAGAAGCATCTGAGGTCGCTTCGCGCCGTTCACATCCCAGGCAAGCTCAATCGTGCAGCCGACGAGCTCTCACGACAGCCCGCTCTTCCGGGAGAATGGTGACTCCCCCCCGAGACAGTCCAGCTGATTTGGAGATGCTTTGGGGACGCTCCAGTAGACCTGTTTGCCTCCCCGGACACGTCCCATTGCCAGTTGTTTTACCTCGGTCCTGATGGCCCTGAAGGAGGAGCCCTTCGAGCCTCTGCAGTCAGTAGAGCTTAAGGTTTTGTCATTAAAGACAGCGCTCCTCACCGCTTTGGCCTCGGTCAAGAGGGTAGGGGACCTGCAGGCATTCTCGGTTGACGATTCGTGCCTAGAATTCGGGACGGGTAACTCTCACGTTGTCCTGAGACCCCGGCCCGGATATGTGCCCAAAGTTCCCACCACGCCTTTCAGGGATCAGGTGGTGAACTTGCAAGCGCTGCCCCGGGAGGAGGCAGACCCAGCCATCGCTCTGCTCTGTCCCGTTCGCGCTTTGCGCATTTACGTGGACCGTACGCGGAGCTTCAGGACCTCAGACCAGCTCTTTGTCTGCTTTGGAGGTCAGCAGAAGGGAAAGGCTGTCTCCAAACAAAGACTTGCCCACTGGTTAGTGGAGGCTATAGTCTTGGCATACCAGGCCCAACGTTTACCGTGCCCCCTCGGAGTGAGAGCTCACTCTACGAGAGGAGTGGCATCTTCTTGGGCATTGGCGAGACAGCAGTCGATAGCAGACATCTGTAGAGCTGCCGGCTGGGCGACGCCTAACACGTTTGCGAGATTCTATAATCTCCATGTAGAGCCCGTGTCCTCTCGTGTACTCGCCTCAGGTAGGCAATAACACCGGACCTGCTCGTGTCGATCACGCTTGCTGCACCATTCCCCTCTATGGACCGGATACGTGCGCTTTTGTACTCCTCAATCAGTTCCCCATGGCGAACCCTGGTGGAGTTCCTCCCGCACCCTCGGCAGTCAGGC
Organism: Sinocyclocheilus grahami; assembly: GCF_001515645.1. Taxonomy (NCBI): domain Eukaryota; kingdom Metazoa; phylum Chordata; class Actinopteri; order Cypriniformes; family Cyprinidae; genus Sinocyclocheilus; species Sinocyclocheilus grahami. The sequence goes on along the minus strand of NW_015505356.1, from coordinate 1,267,196 downwards.
GTGGCGGAGCGCCAGACGCCAGGCTCAGCACTCGTGTGCATGCCCAAGGTCAGCCCTTGTGCTGGGCTAGGTGCTCGTGTGTAGTGATTCCCCCTTCGGGTGATCCCACATGGGTATTCTTCCACGGTACGACTCCCCTCACAGTAAGCCCGTGTCTTTCCCTGGCAGTCGTTCACTGCCATCTCTGCTGCGTAGTTATCTCACCCCAGGTGGGTTGAGTCTACTGCAGGGACTTCCATATGTAGTACTGCCCGGGGGCCAGTCCATATGTGTAATTCCACATGATACCTCCTATGTGCAGGATGTGGCTTCCGTAGCGTCCCAACTGGGTACGCTTTCCCAGTGTTATCCAATGTACCACTGTATGGAACAGCAGTGGCGGATACCTCTGCCTTGCTGCTGTCCTATCTTCTGCCCCAGCTGGTGTGGGGGGACTTGCCGGCTTCCGCAGGGCACTGGAGGGGGTCAGCAATAGTGGCGTTTTCCATACGGATCCCAATTTGTCAGTCACGACTGACATAACGTAGAACATGACTGACTGTCACGTTCTACGTTCCGTCGCCACAGTTGCTGTACCACCGCTGTACGGCCGGGGCACGTAGTCTCGGCTCCTCAGCGAAAAACTGATGTGCGTTTGCGAAACACGCACGCCAACTGTCATTGGCTTGTTTAGTTAACACTCGAAGGTGATTGGGCTCTTGGGCGAGATCCCAATTCGTCAGTCACGACTGACGTAACGTCTCCGTTCCCTCCTTCAGGGAACGAGGGTTACACAAGTAACCTAGACGTTACATACGTAACCTAGAGACGTTTCTTCTGTCCTGTGCGGCAGAGGTTTGTTAGTACTTTTTAGAAACATGGTTGAGTGCTTCCTGTGAGAAGAAGGCTGAGCTCACTTGGTCACATGGCTCACTTGGTCACCATGTTCTCAGGAGTTAGATGGGCAATAGACTGGAAAACCCCTCGCATTCCAGACACAATGGGTAGAATGGATAGGGAGACTTCACATGTTATGAATTCCTTGAGATCTGTGGCAATGTTTCAGACTGGTCTAAATGTGAAGCGATAGCGAACAGCTGCTGCGGTTAATGCGGCTAATCCACCACCATTCACTGTTACAGCCAGAGATTAATCTGGCACCAGTAAGCATGTTATCATTTCTAGTCACGTTTGGTCATTTTGCATTGTTTTAATTCACGCTTTTTTGTTGTTGTTATGCTTGTTTGCATTAATCGTTCTATATGACCCTGTTGTAGTAAAATCTCAAGAGACTAAAGAAAGTTTCATCACCTTCTTATTTCAGGCATTAGCACAGGTTAAAATAAATTTAAGCACTCGTCTTTTAAAAGGCTCTAGCAAGTGCTGAAGAAAACTTAAATTCCTTTTTCATTAGACACCGGAACCTGCTACAGATTATGATTCCCATTTAAGCTTGACTTCAATGTCAGGGTCCAGTGAAAATGAGTTGACGGTGTGAAAAGCACATTGCTAATTGAATGGTCATGGTGTTAAACATTTGGAAGAAAAAAAAGCTATCCAATAGGTAGTTGAAAGCAGGGCTGTCATGGATGAGACAGTTGCTTGAACCAGACATTGTCTCTCTGAAATTATTTTCTATAGCACGTTGATGGGAAAATTAAGATTTTTGAAAAGAAAACATTGTTTTGCAACATCCTGGTCATTTCTCAAACTCAACATATTTTTAAATTAAACAAGTAAGAAACAGCCAAAAACATTTGAGCAAATGGTTATTTCAGTTTTCAGTGTTTTGAGGACATCTCTGATGGAAAATCCACTTAAAAGTGGTTGCTGGTTTCTTGTTGGCCTTAGATGGTGCTAGCTGATCATTAGCTGGTTCAAACTGGATAAAACCATTTTAGACTAGCTATTAACAAGTTTGGACCAGACTTGACCAGCTGTCTATTGTTACCTGATCCAAACTGCTCTCTAGATGGTCTTGGACCACCATGTTCCAAAATCTAGCTTGACTCCTTCAAGATGGTAGCTGGTTTGTTGCTTATTCAAGATGTTCTACCATTCTGACCCAGCTAGAGAATCCAGTTTAAGCTGGATTTTACGTCAGAATTTGAAACTAAAGAAAAACTACAGCACACAGGAGTCAGGACAACCACCTGTCCAGCTAAATGGTGGTCAAGAGTTCACTCAGGGCTATACAATCCACTTTTACAGTTTGTTTGCTGAGTGAAGTAGACCATGACGGAGTGGGTTCGGTGTCGTTTCGTTTGCCCCTGCTGGAATGTCAGTGGTTGTAAGGTGTAAAGCACAAAGAGCACACAAAAACCCAAATAACACATGCTAATGGAGTGTGTGCAATGTGTGCCTTCCTTGAAAAGGAAGAATCCATTCATATGGGCCAGCATCAGCATGAAACTGTCCTGCACTGACCTGGCATTGATAAATCATTAAACTGGACCTGCATTGATGGTTTTCTGTCCTTCTAAGTGTACTCGAAAGGTCACGGAGGAACCTGCTCTGCTTAAATCCACAGCTGATCCTCCCACATGCCCCCCAACAGTTCTAATAACAATTTAGCCTTTCTGGTTTTTGTTGTGTGCTATTAGCTGGCTTCAAGCTATCGTGGCTATCACAGGATGTTAATGTTTTTTGTTTGCCATCGCATGGTCATTTCCATGAGGATGTTGGGATACAACCCTTTCCTGTTCTCTTTTACCTCCTCTTCGTCATTCTCGTCTAGGTTGTTTCCTGCTGGTAGCATCTTGTTCCATTTTCAGCTCATTTGGTTCTCATAATGGGTTCATCTCATCATCTGGCCGACATCAGGGCCGATATGTTTGACCATTAAAGATAAATGTTTAATGCGTGTGAAACAGTAGCTCTGGAAAGTGAGGTAATGTGCTCCTATAGCTTTCCCACAGTCCTCCGTATTACAGAGCCCTGTTGAGCTTACCTGTAATTACACTGGAATCTGGCCTGTAAAGCTGCCAGTGTAATGACCAACAGGTGCAGACCCGAGACCTGCTGCTGAGGTGCAGCAGACCCCACCTAATTCTCTACTCAAACATGTACTTATTAAACCCAACATGGAGTATGACAGGGAGTAGGTCTGTGTACACATAATATCTAATATCTCCTCCAAACATTTTGGTTTTTATGTGGGTCAACTGACTTTTATTTATGTATTTGTCTGGATCTTTTTTTTTTTCCAAGTATTTTTAAATTCATGCACAGAATAACATTCATATATCTGCTATGTTATTTATGTTTTCAATTTCTAAATTAAAATAGTCATAATGTCAAGGTGATGCAGCAATTCTGAGATCATAACGAAGAAAAGAAAACATAATCTGGCATGATCTTTTATTAGTATTATTTCTTAGAAAAAAATTATTTTAACAAAAAGCTTTGCTGCCTATTAATATTTGAATAGTGTTTATCAATTATAATAATTCACATAATGCTGTTCTTTTGAACAAAAAAAAAATTTAAACAGCCTGTTTTCAACATTGCTAATAATAAATGTTCTTATGCATCAAATCAGCATATTAGAATGATTTCTGAAGGATCATATGACACTGAAGCCTGCCTAAAATTCAGCTTTGTCATCACAGAAACAAATTATGTTTAGAAAATATTACAATTTTAATAATATTTCATAGTATAGTTTTTACTGTATATTTGATTAAATAAATGCAGTCTCGGTGAGCACAAGATGCTTCTTTCAAAAACTTTAAAAAATTGTACCGACTTTTGAATGGTATTATATGAATAATTTATATTTAAAAACTTTTTTGAGGTTAAATATTTATGATCACATGCATTAAAGGTTTATGTTGTTTATAAATACTTGATGATTGCACCACATGACATTTTACAGCCATTAAATGTAAACTTTTTTTGAAATCGGTTTTCATAAGCATAATCGATGCAACTTAAATACAAATTTGTAAGAACTGTGTACATTCTAAACTCTTTTATTTTTTTAAATCACTTTATTCGTCATTGATCTCTGTGTATTTTTACCATAAATTTAACCATTTTGACTGACCATATGGGAAAATCTGCAGGCTCCAGGTCTCTTTGATGTTAAGCAGTGTGCCACCCTGTTTCAGCAGTCTGGTCATCTTTGCTCTGCTAAAGGCCTCTTAAGTCAAGATATCTGTCTGGCTCAAATGAAGTCGGCTGGTAATCCTGTTGTTTTAACTAACAGTGGCAAGGAAGTGCTGGCTTTCAGAGGCAAACAGAGATATCTGACACGGCATCTCGGTTACGCACACACACAACTGCTAGCAGATATTTAAGACTTTGACACACCGTTTTAGGGACATTCATGTCAACATCTCTCTCTTCCTCACTGTCCTTCTGGATTTCCCTCTTGCTTTCTCACACACACATGCCCATGAGAATGGCAGCCTGCTGTGCAGAGCTGTCAGTATCCGTAAACCAGTGGCCATGTGGAAGGAAAGGGCCTCTTTACTGCTCTGTCATTATGGAGCTGAGCATGCTGGAATGCTGCACGCTTAAAGTAAGCAATTCTCGTAAAGAAGTTTTGGCCTTTGAAGTAAATAATTTCCTTATTGTTTCTGGGCTTGTAACACCCTTGTTCATAGTTTGCAGCTCGGCAATTATAAATGGCTGGGTTTTGGGAAGTGTCAGTCACACACTGAGGAAATGGTGCTTAGGAAATGTGGTTTGACTTTTTTAGGCTACATGTTCCCATGTTTTATTGTGAATGATTCATCTGTGGAAAATAATGATGTACACAAAAGTAAAATAATGTGTATTCATAATAATTCCTTGCATTTTTCCTTTTGTCTGATGTCCCAAATTTGTATTTTTCAACCCTTCAGCCACCTTTTATATTAATCAGGGGTCTTCAACAGAGGTCCCCCACCCCCCTAAGGGGTCCACAGTGGTACTGCAGGGGGTCTGCCAATTACTTTATCTAAAATGTATTATTATTTTTTTTAAAGAAAGAAAATAGGCATTAACAAAAAATACAATATAACTTGAACCATAAATAAACTTAACTTAAGTTTGGCTAAATGTTTCATTGTCCCTCCTGTTAAAACTTTTTAAGTAAAATGTAATGGATTCAATTACTTTCATGGATTACTTGTTTGTTTATTTATTTATTAATTCATTTTTATTTATTTCATTTAATATTTATTATTATTATTGTTATTATTGTTATTATTATTATTATTATTATTATTATGTTTTTAATATTTTGGCTGCAGCACTTTAGCCTGTTTTACAGTAAAGTTCTTCTTAGAAAAAAAGTTTTTTAAAATTAAATATTAAATATATGAATATAATATTAATATATGAATAATATTAATATATGAATAAACATAGAATAAATATAGAATTACTTTATTTACATAAATTTATCTGCTTTAAAATATAATTCAGACAGATGTCTTTGGCTGTTGCTTTATGACATTCGAATTGTAGTTCTAGTTTAGTTTCTAAATAAAATAATTCCACAAGAGTGCAGAGGTCTCGAGAAGCATTTGCACTGCGTGTGGCTGTTAAAACCAATACTTAAATGACCCTAAAAAATCCACCTGACTTGCTCCAGTTTTTCCGATAACAGCCTACATTTTCCAGCTTTTCTTAGACCTGTTAGTTTAGGAATTATCCTATTGAACAGATGCCGTTTCTTAGCAATGGTTGTTCCAAGTAGCACATTCTCCTTTTCAAACCATATTAGCCCAGTTTAGATTGCTACGGCAGAAAGAATATAGGATAAAGAGTGGGAAGGAGGAAGGAGGAGGATGGGAAAAGAGGATAAAGGGTAAGGGGACAGAGAAACTGGAGCGAGGGAACAGGGCCAGCTCTTCTGTTGTGGTTTTTCGGCTCATGTAATGCATGCTGGGATGAAGTTATGGTGAGAGCAGCCAGAGACTTCTGCTCTGCTCTCCACCGCTAGTGTTTTCTCTCCCTGTCTCTCTCACACACACCATCTGGCCAGCTGGAAGGAAGTGGTTTCTACAGGTGGGATATTCCTTTATCTTTCGTTTGCACTCTTCTTTTCCCTCGAGAGAGAGCAGGGTGGCCCTCAGACTCTCTGTGTTTGTATGTACACACTAATCACACACAGAAAGAAACAGCACGCACACATGCACTGGCACATTTATTTCTTATTTTAAGCCCAGACGTTAATGGGCTAGAACAATGGCTCTGATTGTCTTTCCTGAAATGAGTGTCTTCACGTCAGATTCAATCAGATTAAATGCTTATCGGTTTGAACTATCTGGAACGTGAAAGTGAAGTGTCAGAGGCCTACCCTGAGGGAATAGCTCTAAAAGCATACCAGCAGAAGTCAACCTGCAGAGGCTCATAAACCAGTGGTTCACTGCCTAATGCAGTGGTTGAGATTTTAAATAGATAGTTCAACCAAAATATAGCATTCTGTCATAATTTATAGGGATGCACGACATATTGGCCACCATATCGGTATCGGCCGATAAATTAATGGGAGAGTAAAAATATTTTTTAAACGTACACCGTTCAAACTAGGCTGCTTATGTTGAAGTGTTTGGGATGTGGCTTTTAATGATGAGACCTTTTTTGTAATCAGGCTCTCAAAAAGTATATAACAATTTGGATATAGATTTATCGGCCAACATATCGGTTATCGGCTTTCAAAAATAAAGAATAATCGGTTATCGGTATCGGCCAAAATTTTCATATCGGTGCATCCCTAATAATTTACTCACCTTCATATTATCCCTTTTTTCCATGCAATTATAAAATTGAGACTTCAAGCTTCACATATTATGCAGGCACTGTCTCAGTCTTATTTCCAGAATGAAGCTTTTTGGTTTCTCTGGGGTGCTTTAAGCATAATGGGTTTAAGGATCAATTCTCATATACTTTCATGAAGCAAATGCATGAATCAGAATTTAATAGTACAGAAAGATGAAACCAACTGGAATGAGAAAAGTGAGATGAAGAAGAGAAAGCGAGTCACTGGCTGACTCACATGTTGAAAGGTCTGTGTCATTTCATTAACTTCAAGGGGTGAAATGTGTTAAAAAAACAACATTTGACAATATGCAGTTTGGAGTATGTTAAAATATGACTCATATAAAAAAATAGTATGTTTCATATATCGCATTTTCGAATATTTCTAATTTTACATGAAGCTTAGAGGCCATGCCTGATGAGAAAGCATTTGTGCATTTATGTGAGGCAAAGCTATGAAACAAGCTGTTAAGTGGGATTTTGTGAAGTGTTTGGTAAGTGGAGGTCCAACTGGAATTTCTTTGGAATTCTCCTACATCCCCTCTGGGCTTTAGGTGAGGTGGATAGAGACTAGTCCAGACCAATGCTATATGTTACATCTGTTTTTGTGTGGCTACGTGCGTGTTAAGGACGCTGAAGTGTTTTCTGAGAGTTTTTAACCTGTGGCTGGAGTACAGGTCAGATCCAGGACAAGTGAGGGAATGCTTCCATTCTTTAATGTTTATTTCCCAAAGTAGCAGCCCACCTGAGAGAGTGGGGAAATTTGCTCTTGCCCTGGTCTGACTACCTTTTTCAGTCATTCAGTTCAATTTTTTGATCTTTTGCATCATTTAACTTAACAAGATGATTTAAGGCATGATGATGTATGCTATATTTTTATTCATTTATAAAAACCATATCAGCTGATATTACATTTAGATTACTTTTGCTTAGTTATTCTTTAAAAAACTGATAATTTAATAACACTTTTAAATGTAATATTTAGCATAATCAATATCCATCCTTGTATACTGTATATTATAATTTAGTCATGCCGAAATTTGCTTGTAGCATTTAAAATGACAGATTTTAGTTTTTAATTGATGTAGTCTAAATACTGTACACTTCAGAATTTTTTTTATTGGTGCATCACTAGTGCATCACACACATTCTCTCGTTTTACCTCTGTCCCTCATTCCCTCTTCGGCTTTTTGTTCTCGGGGTGGCAGAAGGAATGTGCTGGGTTCATGGTTTCAATGTGAGATGGATGACCAGGCTGAGGGTCTACAGGCTGACCTCATGGGGGAGGGGTGTGAGTAACTGGCAGAGAATCCGTAAAAAAAAGTCAAATTGGTTCCCAGAATCTAGCTCTCAGAAGTTTGGAAATTATGCCGCAGTGTGCCAACTTACATTTTTCATCACCTGTTTCATAAAGTGTGACCTTTTGAAGATTACTTGTTTTGTACTACAGACTAGGGCTGGGCAATATGGCCAAAAAATATCACAATACAATTTTTCATATCAGTCTATATAAATTTAAAATCTTTATTTCTCTCAAGTTTAAAGGCAGATTTTTGCTCCTAAGTGAAAGTTGTAGAAACCAGACCATTAATTGTGGTTTACTTTTTATGGTCAGAACATGAGAATTATTTACTCTTTTCCAGTAATTTTTCCTTAACAAAATAAATGTCTTAATAGACAAATTTATTTCTTAGTTTCTGCATGTTCTATTGAGTGATATATAAATCATGAAACAAGTTTGTGTTGCCTGACTTTGATGACACTTATATTCAGCATTTTGCAGTGCATGCTGCAATATTAATAATATAAATGTTTTTGTCTCTTATAAATGCACATTTGACAGTAGCTTGAGTTGACAGTAGAAGTAGCTTGAGTTAGAATGCAAATGTAACTTTATGTTCATTATCAAAAAAAGTAACATCTGTAAAAATATTAACAGCATAATTTTTATATGGTGAAATTTAATTATTCTGACTGTTTGAGTTCTATTAATCTTTAGTCTTCCATTGCAGCATACATTTAGATCATGATAACTACAGTTAAAACCAAACATATATTATTATTTTATTATTTTATATTTTATTATAAATGCACAAACGCTATAGCTTAATCACAAACAATACTCTAATTATATTCCATTACTCCTTTAATACATGTCTACTACATTAATAATATAATAAAATTCGATATGAATATCCCATATTTCTGCCACAATACTATGGTGCAGTTAGGGTTACTACAGTAAATTCATGATAAATGATGGCGATAGATTGATAAGCCTTCTGATTGTATCCTGTTTGTCAGCGCTGTTTCATCTGACTTTAAACTAGTTTAAATCACCGAATCATTTATGTTCTTGGCTGAATTCAAGCGCTTCACACTGGATCTCACAGCGCCGTTTAGTGGTCGTGTGATCAGCGAGTAAACGCAACTGCTCTAGTGAGCTAGTGCTGCGTTATGCTGCCTTTTGAACTTTGAGCCGATTGGATAAATGGTCCGTGTGGCGCGCTTCAAATGAGTAGTGCTGTTTCGTTATGCTTTTTTGGTGTATAAACATTATATCAAACATTTATCAAACTCTTGTTATCGTTTTATAGAGTAAAATTCTATCACGATAATAGGCATGTGATGGTATCAAATTTTCATGTTGCGATTAATTGATAATGCTTTTATCACGGTATACGGTATTATCACGATATTGAAATTTAGTTGCAAAAAAGTGTTGTCAAAGTATAACAGGTTTAATAACTTTTTTCTTATAACAAAAATAAACTGAACATTTAAATATAATAAAGCAATACACAAAATATTTATAAAATAATTTCATACAGATTAAAGTGCAAAAGAATTATAAAGACCAATAGGTAACACTTCACAATAAGATCTCATTAGTTAACCTTAGGTAATGCACTAACATTAACAATGAGCAATAGCTCCATTTGCTACAGAAGTTATTAAAGTGTGTGTGTACAAGTAAGTGTCTTTTTATGAGAGCACTAACTGTAAAGTGACTGTAATGGGGTAATCAAAACAGCCTAATACAAATCTGTGCTTTTGTTCTTATTTGTTTTCATTTTTATTTTAGTGAATTTAAATGCTGTTTCATGCATTCAGAGTTGTTTACACTGTTAAAGAGTTGAATTCTCATGCCAAGTATTTCTGTGACAAAAATCTTATTTCCGGGTTCGTACAAGTTTCGGAGAGTTTTTTTCGATCGTGGCTCTTCATGACATAAACAAGGGTAGAACTCCTTATATGGGCATTTCTCCCGGAAGAGCGCGCCCGCGCACGCATCGACCAGAGTGAGAGCGAGATCGCACCCATCAACGCGCTTCATCCGGCGGCAGCGCTGCACGGGACTTGCTCGGGAAGAATGTCTCCAATCCAAAGAAGTGTGTTTTTGGTTGTAAGGGAAAGTTATCTTTGTTCAGCTTCCTAAAGAACTCAGCGTTATGCAAATAGTGGATAGTTTTTTTTCCAGGGCAGCAACAGAGTTTCACAAGTGTGTTTGTTGACGAACGTTTTATAAACAAGGGCCAGTTCGACGCTGGATTTGCACATCATTTGATACTGAAAGATGGAGCGGTCCCAGCTATAAAAGATCCCGGTCATGATTCAGAACTGCAGACGGTAAGTGAAACGGCATCAAATGTCTGTTTTGTTGGCATCATAGACTGTATAAAAACAGGTTGGCATTCCGCGCCCAAGTGCTCGTCACTCTTTAACTCCGCCCGCGGCGCGCCTCCAGGAGCTCAGCTTTTTCCGAAAAGAATCATAAAGCTGTATCTTTCTATTATAAATATGATAAAACTAAAGACTTTTTGGAGATATGAAGGATGCAGTACTACTCTATAGGTACTCAAGATTAACATGAGATTGGGTGAAACTGTGTGTGTTATGCCCCCTTTAATCTTTGTTAAAAAATACAACTGTTAGTTAATGTCAGCTTGTGTTCATTAAATAACATAGTAACAACTTTTGATTTTAACAACGTGTTATTAAATGTCGGAATTAACTAAAATTAATGAATGTTTAGAAGAATTTTTCATTGGCAGTTTATGTTTTACTAATTAATTAAGTAATGTTAACTAATGGAGCCTTAATGTAAAGTGTGACTGAACAATAAAGAATCAAAACATTTTCAAACACTATATCTAGGGCATGTTGTAGTCCAGATTAAAATGTAAAAAAGTTTGAAAATACCCTATTAAGTCTAAATATTTAAGTATTTGGCGCTGTGATGAACACCATAGCAAATACACAAATCTGAATAGCTGTTTAAATAATTTAATTAGGTTTCAGAAAGTAGAGCTGCGCAGCTGCTTTGTTTACGGGGTTTCCGGGGTAATGGCTGCATTTCTGCTGTTCAGCGCCACCTGCTGTCAGAGAGTGAATGTGCGCTTTCATTCAGCGTGTCATGCGCTTCTCATCCGTGCTTATTTACATGAGAGTGCGCAGCGGTGTTGTGCACTGTGACCAGTTGATGGGAAAAGTATTCTTAAAATGCATTCAAAAATTCGGAATAATTTGTAATAATAATTATTCACGGTATTTTGAAGTGCCCACGATAACAATACTGTGGATGTTCATTATCGTGATATAACACATTACCGAATACCACATGTATGCACATGTCTACACAATAATTATCAGCATCGTTTTATCGCCCAGCCCTACTACAGACATATACTGACATGTTTGAGAGTTGAGTGAGTAACGTTTGAGAGATACATGTGGTGTAACGTTCATCAAACCTTTCTTTTAGTGAAAGGGTGGATTGTAGATGTAAAAAGTGTGGGTGTGTGAATAGAGTATTAGTGTAAGCGAGATTAGCGGCAACCACGCTGGCGATGCTAGCGGGCTATATGCTAATAGCGGACTCGGAAGTCAAAAATAGAACTAGTGCTAACAAAGCGCTCTGATTGTTTTTGTTGTAGAATACGATAGGGGATATATTCACACGTTATAAAACTGAAAAAGGATGGTGTATAAAATTGATTTTAAGATAAAAATTAGACGACAAAGAATTAACTTGACGGAGCTCAAACTCAAACCACACGGCATTCACTTCTTTGTGTTTTCCCTTCAGAGCCCCGTTTTCCTGTTTCAACTCCCCCTCGAACTCCTTGTTTTCTGTCTTTTTGCTCGATTGTGCCAGTTGCAGATTGAATTAGCTGGCAGAGTGCTAGTGGAATCTTGATCAGGGTGTATTTACATGGAGACAATGGTGCATGCTGAAGTGATTTCTCCCTCCTATCCCCTCGTTCCTCCCCATCCCCTCGCTCTCTTAAGCTGTGATCTCTTTCCTAGGGTCGCTGTCCCTTCAGAGAAAAGAATAATTGACCCTGCCCGGAGCAGCCGTCTGTCTACAGTAGAGTGCCATGAATGTGTTTTGGTTATGATCTGTTTTGGTTTGGTTTACTGTGTTTCCTTTCTGCCTTGTTTGTTTCCATGGTTTTTGATTAATTAGCTCCACACCTGTTTCTGTTTCTCCCTGATTATGTTCCCAGTATTTAAAACCTGTGTTCTCCATTATTCCTTTGTCTGCTATTGAGTTGTTTCCCCTATGTGCTACGTGAGTGTCTGTCTGCCCTGTATTTCCCCGAAGCAAAGATTAAAAGACTGTATTTTGAGTTTACGCCGGTGTCTCCACCTCCAAAGCCATTACGTAACAGAATGGAGTCTGCTCGCGAGCAGCAGGCGTCTCTCAACGCCCCCTGCACATAATCAGCTCCTCCACGTTCACCCCTTCTGTCACTTCATCCTTCAATTCAGCACCGTCCTGATGTGGCACACCCCACCTATTCCCAACCACCACGTTATTCAAATGAAAAATGACCTTGCTAAATGGGGTTGCGGCTGTGGCCACCTCCATGCGTCCTCGGAGCATGCAAGCGCTACGGAGCACGGTTGCATGATTTTGGCTGAAGTGAGGAGTGGGTTTTATGAAATTCAATGCTTTTTTTGTTTCTTGCTCTATATGATGCTCCAAACACATTGAGCCTCCAAATCAATGTAGAAGAAATATGAATAATAATAGTTGAATTATTCTTAGTGGAATTATTTTATAGAATTAATAGAATATAGAATTCTTTTTAAATAATACGAATTTTTAAAATGATTATTATTAATAACTTATAGCAAACAAAATGTTTGTATTATAAATTACTATAACATAATAATGTAATAGATATTTAAAATAATTCGTAATATTTAAATGATAATTTGCAATTAGGTGTGCGTGTGTATAAATAAATTATAATTCTTAATTTGATACTATATACATTTTCTAATTCTTATATAAATAATGTTGTAAATATTTATTGAGTTATATTATTATTGTTATTAATTATTATTATGCTTTGAATTATATGTTTTAGAATAGTTTATTTATATTTATAGTATTATTTAAATCTTAATACTTTTTATAACAAGCAAAATATTCTTATTAAAAATTATTATAACATCTAATAATGAATAATTTCAAATTTGTTTTATATATATATATATATATATATATATATATATATATATATATGCACATACACAAAAATATTAATAGATTTAAATAAAATTAATTTTATAATTCTTAATTTAATAATTTATAAATTATCCAATTCTTATAGTAATATATTTATTTACAATTTTTTTTAAATAAGTACATTTATTTAAAATTAATAAATGAATTATTATTATTTTTTGAATTGTACATTTTAGAATTGTTTATTTATTTATAGCTACTTGAATGTTAATTAAATTATTATATAAATATATTACATTTTCAATTATAAATTTTAGACATATTATATTTGGTTTTCATATCCATTCTTATTTTAAATCCAACCATTTTATCCAGTAGATTGGTGCACAGTGTAAATTTACACTTGCTGGATTACATGTTGTCAGTCATAAATGTTGTATTTTGGTTTTGCCTCCTTTAACTAGACTGTCAGTGAAATTTATCTTTCAAATCAGATGCTGCTTAAGATGATGCCCTTATAAAAGCCCCAAAGCCTATTAAAAAGTGTCCTGACTGTGACCTTTATTAGCATTCTTCTGTCAGGACTTAATTCTGGCTGTGTTTTATAAGAGTGAGTGGTGAAATATGATATATAAGAGCCTCTTTAGCGCCTTGTTTTGTTGAGTGAAATACAGGAATTGAAATGTTGCAACAACAAGTTTTCCCTGGGCAAAGAGTGAAGGATATGTAGGAGTAAGATTTTTTGCCTCCTTTTTATCCTGTGACATTTACACCATTGTTGTGCTTGACTGGGTGCGACTTGATTTTCCACTTTTGCTCTTCAGTGGTGGTCTGTGATACCTTTACCTGGTTTTCTAGCAACAGAAAAAGGAAATGCGAATGCTCACAGTTTTATGCAACCACATAGGGGTTCCCAACAGGGCCGGAAAAGGCCTTGCTTTGCTCCCCTGGGCCCCTCGGTAAAGGAGGGGTGGATAGTGTTGACCGTGTTCGGCAATGATGGCAGGAAGAGTGGGCTGAGAGGATTAGCTTTGGCTCCCTAGTGCAGAAACCCCAAGTTCACTTAAGGAGGTGGGCTATGGGACAGGATTAGGAGGAGGGCCTGTGGTGCTGTGGAAGAATTGGACTATTGTTGCAGCCTGTTCGTCAAAGTGGGATGTGAGTCTGTGAAGCTGAGAGAGAAAGAAGAAACTGGGAATGAGTGCGAGAAATATAGGGAAAGAGGTTGGGAGCACAGGTCTTTTTTTCCAGTATGCCTAGGTTTGGAAGCTAGACAGGCCAAAGTGACATTTAGCAAGCTGCTCCCACACGTTTTATTGCACTTTCTTATTGCCTGCCACGCTTCATTCTGTTTTGCTGGAAACTGGGTATCAGTGGGCTTGTCACAAGCGGCTCTCTAATGGGGTCAGCTGGACAGGACTCCAAGGTTCTGAAGCCGGAACATGGTTTTCCAGGAGGGACCGTGGGTTAATCTTGAACAAATAATGAGCCCAGGTCAAAGAGACAAGGCCACATGTCTGCTGATTATTCACAGAGATTTCCTCCTTAATGTTTGAGGTTATTTCTCCCAAAACCTTCTAGAAATAGAATTCCTGACCAGGCTTCAAGGTTTCTTTACGTTGCTTTGTGTACCTTGGTTACTTTACTAGGAAAAGAGAATATAAAATGAGGAAATCTGAAGTGGGTTATTTATATTGTAGGTTTGATCATTTTAAGAATACCATAAAATACAAAGGCAAAAATAATTATTAGTATTTTGTCTGGTTTTCCAGTAAAAAATATCTCAACATCCTTGTGTAATTGTGTTTATTTTTATAGCGTATTTGCAATATTCAAATTATTATTTTTGTAATTTATTAATAAGGTATTTTAGGGTTCAAGGTACTTTCTTTTATTTCTTTCTTAGTGTTTTATATTTTAGATGCTCATTTTACTTAAAGTATCAACTTATCAGTAAATATGTCAGTGCAATTCTTTGCTGATATGGTAGGATTAAGTGTTCAATTAAACCGTTAAGCTTTTTCTGATTTTGTGATCAAAGTCACATCTCTCTGCCTTTTCCTCATTCATATGAGCTGTGGCTGAGGTAAAGTCTTGAGTGTACAGATTGGGGCTGTACATGCTTGCATATGCTGACTAGGGGTGGGAATCTTTAGGCACTTCACGATCCAATCCGATTCCGATTCCGATTCTGGGAGTCACGATCCGATTCCAAAACGATTCTTGATCTACATTTTTTCCTAATTAATTAATCTGCTGCGCAAATACATCTTTACAACATTACATTTTAACCAAAATAGCAGTTTCTATGCTTTTTATTTATAGTTGGAATCTAAAAGTAAGTACTGCCATCTTAAAATTAGGGGTGTGAATCTTCTCTGGTTTCACGATTCAATTCAATTACGATTATCATTATCAACTCAATATCACGATGCGTCACATTCTCAGTTTTCAATATTACTGCACATGGCTACATTTTCATATCAATTTTATATAAAATTTAATTTGTGCAAAATTGATTTTTTTATTAGCCTATATAAGCAGACTACGTTTTAAAACAATTACTTATTTAAAATAAGTGTTCTTTAAGTATCCGAAAGTTTACAGACAATTATGGGGTTTTCTTTTTACCTCATTATTTCCATTTGATTATTATTGATGAGATCATAGACAGTGGCATCTTTAACAGGCTGCATTTACACTAATGCACAGATCTATTTCGATATATCAGATGTTCTGTCCTGCTCTGAAAACATAACTGACTATATTTACATCAATTTCATATAAAAGTATTTGGAGATGCAAGTGCATTTAACCGCAGCCGCGATCGAGCTTCAGGACAACAAACACAAAGCGCACGAAAGTCTGTCAGTGCGCGAGTTTCGTGCATCTAATAGTACTGCGTTCCAAATGGCAGAAATGAATGCATAGGCTATCTAAAGCATATCTAAAGTAAAACACGGCACAAATTCTGTGCAATGAAGCCTGCCGCGTCTCTAGCGCGCACACGTGCCATTTTGCGGGGGGAAAAAAAACAAGCTCAGAATCGATTCAGAATCGTTGAAGAGAGAATCGCAATGCATCGGAGAATCGATTTTTTTCTCCCACCCCTAATGCTGACCTTTGTCCTGCACTGGGGATTCCATTAACATGCCTCTCTGATACCTCTTTTTGTGTTTGTTTGACTCCCATTTGACAGATTCCAGTGAGAATTGTTTAAGAAACACATCAAAGATCCTTCAAGATTTGGTTTGTTTTTATAATATCTTTTAATTGGGGTCAATTATTGGGTACACAGCTAAATACTTAGGGGCACCACTGCTGTTTTCCTACTGGTTAGTATGGAAACTACAGAAAAGCTTGTTGTTCTTTGAACTGTATATTTAGTCACCTACAGTTTGAGAAGGATTTAGTCTTGCATGCGGTTTGGTGTGGATGGGGACAGTTCCAACTCTACAGAAGTCACTTTTAACTGTGTAAACAGTCAAAACTTCTATTGACAATTGTTGCACCTCCGGCTGTATTTTCTCACAGGGCCCCCACGGGTGATGAGGACAAAAGCCCCTAAATTAAGTGACATTTGCCCCTCCCCCTTGAACTGCTGAGAGAAGGGGACAAAAAATGGCAAACACGTCCTTTTCAGATATTTGCCTGTGGTCTTTTTTCCTTTTATTGATCAACAGTGAGGTGTGTGGAAGCCGTTGTGTGTCATTTTTTCAAGGAATAGTTCACCCCAAAATGAACATTTGCTGAAAATGTACTCATGCTCAGGCCATCCAAGATGTAGAAGAGGTTTTTTATTCATTGGAATAGATCTGGAGAAATTTAGCATTACATCACTTGCAGTGAATGCAGTGAATGGGTGCCGTCAGAATGAGAGTTCTATCATGACTGTTGGTTATTGCTATTGTTGTAGATTGTTGCTGCTGCTGCAAATCAAGTACAGGAACTTGCTACTGCCAACACATACACAATACGGTGCTGTGAGTATTTAAGACATACTGCTGCCGCACAAATAGCATATAAAATAACCGGTAGCAGATCTATACAGGTGGAGCTGGGGAAGGTGGAGGGTTTCAGAGGAAGTCTGAAAGCACACTTCAAAATGCTCTAGTGAATGCTAACCAGCCATTTAAATATTAAGCAGCAAGCTCATTGGCTGCGTATGCAACATGAACCAATCAGCTTGTGCCAAGTAGTTTAATGCTGTGAATGTCATCAGTTTGCATTAACAACCCATCTACCTGAGCCATCTAGAGTTTCATTACAGAACTTGGCATTTCAAACAACTGATTAAAAACATCATGATAATCCACGAATCGACACAGCACCAGTCCAACTGATGTCTAGTGAAAGGCTGCATCTTTGTAATAAACAGATCCATCATTATGATGTTTTTAACTTTGTTGTTTCCAGCTAAAATATGAGTCCTCTATCCATAATATTGCTTTCTCCAGTAAAGTCTTCTTGTCTGAATCAGAAGAGAAATATGCACAGATGAAACACCGTTTGGCTGACCTGAGGTTGAGTACATTATCACCAATTTTTTATTTTTAGTTAAACTATTCCATTCATGGCAAGGCTCATTTCCAGTACAGTAATCTCATAGTAACTGAACATTTTTTGACTCGTTAAAACTTAACTTAAAGTCAATCACCTTATTTTACACATTAATTATTTTAAATTAAGTAGATGGAATACTTTTCACTGCTGAAATGAGATCAAAAAGAGTAACTGGTGAGGTAGAGCGAGAGTGAAGGGAGTGAGTCAGGAAGTGTGCTTGAGATCCCATGTGTATTTATCTGTGCTTCTTCAAAGAGCCTCATCTAAGTGCTCAGTTCCTCTAAGCTGCAGATATCTACACAGAGGGAAGCATCATCCTTTTCCTCCCAACATTTGCCCTGGAAGCAGACTATTTAAAGACAACATCCATACCCTGTCAGAGTTTGACAGACGGGCTTGAAAATGCTCAGTCTTTTTACTGTCCGATCCTCCCCAGTGAAAAGCTTGCTTTCAGACAGGCAGCACAAAGGCTGCCATAACAGTGACTCTGAGATGAGTGCCCTTATCGGTTTGCAGTAATCTGATTACTCTGACATCTGTGGGACAAAAGAAACACTACTCCTGCAAAATGGTGCTTGCAGAACCCTGGCAGAACCCCAGAGAAAGGGATAATAAAATTCCTTTAGGTGGGCATCAGTGTGAATGGATTGTGCCCTGACTCACGCCTACATGTTACTAGAGGCATGTAGGCAGAAAGCTTTGTTGCAGATTCTGAAAAACTGGACGTTGACAATTGGGACATGTGGCAATTTATTGTACACTTGCAGATGGAATGTGGGGAAAGAAGTCAAATTCAAGCACTCAATACATTGGTGAGAGGATTATCTGTCATCCTGAATAAATAAAACTTAAAACAAGCAAACCTCAAAGTCAGTTCTAGAAAATAGGTTACAATTAAACATTAACTTTACATTACAGAGATTAAAGGTATACTTTTTATGTGTTTATTGAACACATTGATCCAGCATGTTTTGAAAATATAATTTGAACCTACAGATAAAAGGGATAAGTCACAATGGACAGTAATAGTGCTTTTGTGTTTTGTGTTGTATTTTTTTTGTTTTTTTGTACTCCAACTTTTAAAAATGCCATCTCCCTGCATTATTTCATTACATCATGACTTTTGTTCTCAGAATTGCGAGTTTCTATCTCGCAATTCTGACTTTATAACACGCAATTGCAAGTATAAAGTCGCAATTCTGAGAAATAAAGTCAGAATTATGAGATATAAAGTCGTTTATATCTCGCAATTCTGACTTTCTTTTTCTTTCTCACAACTGTGAGTTCATATCTCGCAATTCTGAGTTTTATTCCCGTAATTGCAAATTTAAATTTCGCAATTCTAACTTTATTATTTAAAAAAAATCTGAATTGTGAGATAAAAATTCGCAATTACTTTTATTTTTTATTCAGTGGCGGAAACAGGCTTCCATAGGTTTTTAATACAAGAACTCTCAAACACCCTGGAAACAATACATCCAATTTGAAGACAACCAACTAACGAGTCAATTTTAAACATAGGTAATTTTGCATATCCCTAGTCGATAATAAGCTCATACAAGGAGAAATCACACCCAGGACACAGAGATTTCTAAGCATCTAAAAAAGAACAATGTGCTTTCGAGATTGGAAAAGTCATGTTAAAATCATTTCTAAAGACTTTTCCATGCAAATAAATTGGAGCGATATCAAACTTCATCTAGGAGTGGCTCTCTAACTAAAATCCCAAAAGTAAGGCAGGTTAAACTTAAAGGGATAGTTCATCCAAAAATGAAAATTTGATGTTTATCTGCTTACCCCCAGGGTATCCAAGAATTAGGTGACTTTGTTTCTTCAGTAGAACACAAACAAAGATTTTTAACTCAAACCGTTGCAGTCTGTCAGTCATATAATGGAAGTGAATGGGAATCACGGCTTTGAGAGTAAAAAAAACATACACAAACAAAACAAATTAAACCCTGCGGCTCATGACGATACATTGATGTGTAAAGACACAAAATGATCGGTCTGTGCAAGAAACTGAACAGTATTTAAATCGTTTTTTTATCGCAGACTTATTAGTGCATTACCGCCACCAATGTCTCAAATGGACCATTGACACTCCTAATTGAGATTGTAGATAGAATGTCAATGGTCCATTTGAGAGATAGGTGGTGGTAATGCACTTATAAGTCTGCGATCTGCCGTAAAGCAAGAAGAAGAAGAAG
>NW_015505356.1:1242812-1244243 GCF_001515645.1 Sinocyclocheilus grahami | reverse complement strand
CCAAAAATGAAAATTTGATGTTTATCTGCTTACCCCCAGGGCATCCAAGATGTAGGTGACTTTGTTTCTTCAGTAGAACACAAACAAAGATTTTTAACTCAAACCGTTGCAGTCTGTCAGTCATATAATGGAAGTGAATGGGAATCACGGCTTTGAGAGTAAAAAAAACATACACAAACAAAACAAATTAAACCCTGCGGCTCATGACGATACATTGATGTGTAAAGAAACTGAACAGTATTTAAATCGTTTTTTTATCGCAGAATTATTAGTGCATTACCGCCACCAATCTCTCAAATGGACCATTGACACTCCTAATTGAGATTGTAGATAGAATGTCAATGGTCCATTTGAGAGATAGGTGGTGGTAATGCACTTATAAGTCTGCGATCTGCCGTAAAGCAAGAAGAAGAAGAAGCCGCATCATAAAACTTTCTGTGAGACAGAATTTCACAAGCAGTGTGAGTGATTGGGATTGAGTACCGCGTCTTCTCCAACTCTCTCAAAATGCACAGATAGCCTCACATTCATAATATCCATGTTGAGTTTGCTCTGCAAGCGAGCTGCATGCAGCAATACAAGACTAGCACGCGTTTCGGACAGTTGACAGAATTGTCACTTGCACATCATTTTAAGTCATGCCAATTTAAACATTCAAGCTATTTTAACCCATAAAGTACTCGTGCACTCTCTGAGAGACGGTCTTCAATGCGCTCTCAGCCAAAGCACGCAGAGCCGCCTCTCAAACAGCTTGCAACTCTCGAGTGTCAGATTGAGTTACTACATACTTGATTAAAATCATTACTTTACTGTTCGGCTATTAATTTTTTATCCATGGCACATGCATTTTTATATTTAGCCTAAGTAATGTTGTCCAATGACTTGTTTCCATTATTTAGGCATTATTTTATTTTATTTTATTTTATAAACATTTTTTTGGTAACACTTTACAAAGCAACAATTTTTAAAGTCTCATTTGTTAAAGGGGTCATATGATGCTTTTTAAAAGATCATTATTTTGTGTATTTGGTGTAATAGAATATGTTGACATGCTTTAATGTTCAAAAAACACATTATTTTAAAAATATTGTACATTATTGTAGGTCCTCTATGCCCCACCTCTCTCAAACGCTTCGTCTTCTACAAAATCCCTCCTTCCGACAAGCGCAGTCTGCTCTGATTGGCCAGCTGACCCAGTGCATTGTGATTGGCCGAACACCGCAAGCACTCGTCGGAAATGTAACGGTGCTTACCATAATCACGAGCTTCATCTTTCAAAATAAATGTAAAGACAGAGCCCAAAAGGGGAACAGAGTCGCGTGACGGACACAGTGATGAAGCTTGTATGTGTGCAGTACACAAGCCACGGTTAAGACAGCTGACTCCACTGTGATGTGACCCTGTCTCTCTCTCTCTCTCTCTCTCTCTCTC
>NW_015505356.1:1191239-1242660 GCF_001515645.1 Sinocyclocheilus grahami | reverse complement strand
GGCATTATGCAAATATTTCCACATAGTGAGATAGATATGTGGGGGCGTGTTAGAACGAGCCGTTTTAGGGGGGCGTGGCAGAGTCTTAACTTTGATAAAGGATATCTCTTTGGTTTTGAGACTTTAGTCTTTGCAACTTCAGGGATCTTGAGGAAAAGGAAAACTTGAAATCGCATCATATATATGACCCCTTTAATGCATTAACATTAACTAACAGAGCAATTATTGTTATTGTTGTTGTTATTATTATTATTAAGTTGAAAGTGAATCTAGTGTTCTTTAGCATTGCTGGTGCCATGCCATGAACCCTACCCCCAAAGCAAACAGAACCGAAATGAACCGAACCGTGGCTCCAAAACGGTGATATGAACCTAACCGTGGCATTGGTATATCGTTACACCCCTTGTCAGGGTTCTGTCACTTTGGTCTCGTTTTCTTGTGGTTTTGTGACAGAGCCCTGACGCTCCCGTCATATCTTGTTTTCATGTTGTCTGCGTGCCTTGTTTCTTGTTGGAGCATGGTGTTCGGATCCTAGCACTCATGTCTTGAGTTTCGATTTCGTGTCAGGGTTTGAACTAGTGGTCGACCGATATAGTTTTTTTGACAGCCGATGTCGATGACGATATCTTGGAAAGCAGGGTGGCCGATGGCCGATATAAAGCCGAAATAATTGTATTTATTTTAATTAATATTTAAGAAATTTGAAATCATTTGAAAATGGATTAAAAAATTAATTTGTAAGATAAACATACTTATACTTTAGATGACAAAGTATTTTCCACAAATAAATAAATATTTAATAAAAATATAATTAAAAAGGAAGTAAACTGTAACCAACAGAGCACTCAGTATCCTGGGAAGTTTGTGTGCATTGGGAATCATATTTTTTCAAATAAAGCCAAGGTAACACTCATTTCATACAGCACACAGTGAAAATGACATGAATATGACAGTGGGCAAATGCATAAAGTGCAGCATAATTTGAAATCACGAATTTAATGTTTAAAGCATTCAATATGCACGGAGCGAAATTCACACAGAGAATCATGCAGATCGCAGCTCATGCAGGTCACATGCACACTTCACAAGATCTCACAACTGGATACGACTAAGCTTGCAAGGTTTGTGAAATAAAATTTTAATTAGCCATTCAAAGATTTGTTTAAATGATGTAAATGCATAACTTATTTGCTGAATGCTGACGGCAAACGAGAAAGTATAATAATGTTTGCCTTTCTATTACTAATAATATAAAAGCAATCATTATAATACTTTTTGTATATTTTAATTCCTTTGTTTAACAGTTCTATCCGTATTAGACAGAACTGTTAAAGACGAACGGCGAACAAGAGGGACAATGCAAAATAAAAGTCCCACCTCCAACGCATAGGCCAAACAGAAAAACTTATCGGCCGATGCCGATATTTGAAAAATGCCAAATATCAGCCGATATATCGGTCGACCACTAGTTTGAACACTCATGCTCCATGTTCTGTCTTTTTGTGGGAGCGTGTGGTCTCGAGTTCGCTCAGGCCGTACGCTCTTCTGTCTACTTGGATTGTGTTTTGTGTAGCATGCGGTTCATGTTCGGCCGCGTGCTGTCATGTTATGTCTTGTGCTGTGTAGCACACAGCTTGTGTTTTTCATTGGCTGCGTGCTTTCATGTTGTCATGGCCATGTGCTTGTGTTTTTGTTTTGCGTGAGCACATGGCTTTTGTCTTTGTATCCTGAGTGCCATGTGCTCTCATCTCAATTGTCTTGACCCCACCCATCTTGTTACCTGATTATTGGTTAATTTCCCCCACCTGTGTTCCCTCGTTTCCCTCCTCATTTGCTCCCTATTTATTGTCCTTGTGTTGGCAGTCCTGTGCCAGTTTGTCGTCGAATGTTCTTTGTGTGCCTTGTCCTGCCAGCCAGTCAAGTTGCCAACTGTGTTTTCCCCATGGGGTAGTTTTTGCTTTGTTTTGTTTTATTATTAATAAAGAAGCTTATTCTTCCAGCGTTATTGAGTCCTCGCTCCATCCTTCACCCCTAAGCCTGACACCCCTAGTGTTAAACAAGCTATAGCAGTGGTCTCCAACCTTTTTTTACACCACGGACCGGTTATGTTTGGAAAATATTCTCGCAGACTGGCTGGATGGGGGGGGGGTATATAGCTGAATTAATATATATATATATATATATATATATATATTAGGCTATTATATAGTATTATAATAGCATTATATAGTGGTTCAACACATTATATTGTTTTGTTTTAGGATAAGCAAGAATTTTTTTTTTAAAGCACAGAGAATGACAATGCCATGAAGGGTTGTTAACATAGGCAAATTTTTATGTGTAGGCCTATGTATACGCAACTCGGTATTTCCGCGCTGTCTGAAACACGTGTCTATGCTTGTGCACGCTTTGATTGTGTGCGAGAACAGCGCATGAGTAACGAATTGAGCTCTCTTTCGTTTCTTCTTCCTGTGGTTTAAAACTGCTTGTACGTGTAAATTGGCAAATTAATCTGTGAATCACGTGCGTGCCGAACGTTAGGGTCTCATCCGTACGTGTTACGGCAACTCGGTATTTCCGCGCTGTCTGAAACACTTCTCTATGCTTGTGCGCGCTCGATTGTGTTGAGAACAGCGCATGAGTAACGAATTGAGCTCTCTTTCGTTTCTTCTTCCTGTGGTTTAAAACTGCTTGTACGTGTAAATTGGCAAATTAATCTGTGAATCACGTGCGTGCCGAACGTTAGGGTCTCATCCGTACGTGTTACGGATCAACTGCGATCCGTTTAACTCAATATGTGACAGATCAGAGCAATCTTTCATTTACTTATTTTACATAAAATGTTCAAATTGCTACTTCATATCAATCGCATACAAAGAAAATACAGAATAATTAGAACAATCATTAACATAAATAAATAACAGAGTGTCATATCTATACACATTTTTCCCAGAACGTTCTTGCGACCCGGTAGCAATTCTTCCATGGCCCGGTAGTGGGTCGCAACCCGGTGGTTGGGGACCTCTGAGCTATAGGACTCTAAGGAGAAATTTGAAAGCAAGCCATAAAAAGTATAATCTAGTCTAGTCTTATAGATAAGATGGCATGTTTTGCTCTATGACTAGAACAAGTTCTTCACTCTGCAAGTTCTTTGCTTAGTCCCCTCAGAACGAAGTACATGACCACATCATTGACACTCAATGGAGATATTTCATTTATGGTGTGAAGATTTTCTTGTGTAATGCTTTTGCTGTAATGTAGTCTGTGTGTATGAAATACTTTCAAGGCTCTGTTTCCCCTCTGCTGATTTCCCTAATTTGAAGCATTTTGTTCACCCTGTCTGTCAAGTACAGACAATGACCATATGCTTGTTCTGAAGGCCACAAATTCCTTTCTCCTGCTTAGTTCAGCTGGCTGCTCCCCTGAGAGCCCTGTAAAATAAACCATGCTAAGTGGTCCTTTCAGAGCTGATCTCTTATCAGCAGGCCTCTCATTTGCAAGGTGTTAAAGGTTCAGTAAGTATTTTCCCCCACTTCTGAAACGTTTAACACTGAAAGAAATCAATAATACATTGACTAATAAATACCTATGTAATGTTGCATTCTCACATAAAATCTCACAAGTCTCCAACAAGGTTAGTATGGTTTAGAAATTTTAATTTACGTTTTATTTTTCACTCCATTATTGTTAGTTATTTTTACTTTATTTTAATTTTAGTATTGTAGGTCTGAAAAAGTTAATGTGCTAACTGACATAATGATGGTCCATATGGTGGCCAACTAGCTAAATATTTAACACTTAATCATGGTAACCAGCCTATTTTTGGATGCTTTTGGTCGAACATGGATGTACGATCGATCTAAAAAAGAAGGCCATTATGGCAATTATAACGCAATAGAGCATTTACCCACAAGTCCTAACAAGCTTGCCGGGTAGGTAGGTATGTAGTTGCAAGTAGTAGTAGGGTTAACATATACCACTTTTGCTTGACGCCGGAAATTTCTGTGCTATGTTCTTTCCTTCACACCGCAGTCAAAAACATAATTTCTAAAAACAAAGTGTAAATTCTATAATAGTATTTCAATACTGGCAATGACATCCGAAAATATTAGTTTTGCATCCACACCAATATGTGGCAGTATAATCGTAATGTAAATTTAGTGATGACTAAAAATTACTTAATGCACATTTAAACCATCATGCGACATAAGAATTGAGACCTGGCTCACCTTGACTAGTGGCAGTCTTCCTTTTGCTCTTGGAGCTGAACCACTCCAGTTGACCTTGATAACTCACTCATTTCCCCACTACTGCTATTCATTACTCATTATGGTCACTCAGGGTCTTCTAAAAATCAGCAACTGTGCTGTTAATGAAATGTCTACCCATTAGCCCAGCTTCTGGGCTCTGTTCCCACCACAATCCACTGTTAGCCTCCATGTGGCAGGAAATACTAACTGATTGCAGTCCAAATTAGCTACCTAAACCATCTACACACACTCGGCGCATGCTGCGGTAGCCGCCCATCCCACCATTTGCCTGGCAACCCTGGAAAATGTCAATGCAAGACACCCCGCTAGGCACTGTTGACCTCTGTTGCCAAATATGCTACTCTTGACAGCTCTTATCCACAACAGATCCAGGAAGCTGAGCTTTTGTAGAGCTGGTTTGAGGAAAACCTTGGCTCACCCCTTGCGGTAAGGAAAAGGAAGCTGGCTGGTTCTACATCTGGTGTCAATCACCCGATCCAGCCAGAGCTGGTACAAGTCCAAGTTCAGTGTGCAACAGGCTGGTGGTTAACTGGAAGTAATGGAAAGCAGACGTATCGTAACATATGGTCTGAATTGATAAGGCATGTCAGGAGATTTTGCATTTCCAACGAATGACAAAAAGCCTGGTGCACCTGTCACATCATTAGCTTTTTCTTAAAAAGATTCAATTATAACCTTATGTGGGCTGTAGTAATAAAAACAGCTGTTTTTCATTTTCAGCCAACCATCACCAGTCTTTTCACCTTGTTGCGAATGTTACTTTTTCATGTCCAGAAGTGAATTATGTGGTTTGTTGGTAATAATTTTACCTTGTTACTCCAAACCGACCACTTCTATCAAGAAAAGTCTCAGATTATGGTACTTCCTTAAAGGAATAATCCGTGTTTCATTCAGGTTAAATCATTTAAGATGTGGTCACATTCTGCAAGTGAAATCCAGTCATTTCGGGAATCTATGACTTGCAATTCATTCCTTATGTGGATTTTGCAACTGGTTCAAGGTGGTTATGCGAATTTGTCACATTGACCAATAGAAACCTGCTTTTACATATGTTTATATCTTTTGGCTATACTATTGAAACAGTGAGTATTTTCATGCTTACTACTTAGCTCCATTCACTTCCATTGTAAGGACCTTACTGTAACAAGACTTTGGTAGAGAAAAGTAGGGACAAATGGAAATTTGTATGGTAATTTATGGTAATTATTGAGCTTAACTTGTACTAAACCAGGAATATTCATTTAAAAGGCAGTTTAAGGTGTCAGGAAACAATAAAACGCCTGCAGTGGCTCTAGCAGATGCCTTGAGTTGCAAAGAAACTGCTTTCCAATGGCTTAGTCTGGAGGGAGATATTGCAGAATAATAAATAGCCGGGGAAAAGCTTTGCTCCTGTTCACAGAAAGCTCTGTCTTTCTCCTGGGTCTCTCGACTCTTCATATCTGAACTCGGGCATATCTTCAAACGACATGGCCCCCGGCCAGATAAGAGAAGACAGGATGTGGAATGTTACAGATTTGTCCTCCCTTTCCTTTTGTTCCCACTTTGTTTTCACATTCTTAGATTCTTTGAGAGAAGACTTGTGTGTTGTCCTTCTCTTCTTTTCTGTCTGAGAGCTCTGGGAGGATGTGACCCTGCCGGCTGATGTCATTAGACTGGGGTGGACTGATGGGCTGTTGAGATAGAATAAGTGGGCTGCTCTCATTTTCATTCCCACAAATTATTTTACAGCTGCCGCTATGGTTTTAATTAACCTCAGTCTCTTTAATGGTGAGGATATCCCCAGTACAAGAATGGCTCTCACAGTACACTCTTTTGTACCTCAATTTTCCGGGTTCATTACAAGTTAAGCTCAATCGACAGCATATTTGACATAATAATGATTATTACAAAATATAATTGCAACTTGTCTCAAAAAATTTTAGGTAAATCAAGTCAAGTAAGTCAAGATAATGAACATTATGCTATGAGTGTTTTGTATCTTGTTGAACCTGAAATAATCATTTAAGATAGTTTAGTAATCTCAAAGGAATAATTCCCCAAGTTTTTTTTTAGCTCTTGGCCAAGTGTGGTTCATGTATATGTAAAACATTGTGAACAGTTTTTTTTTAAAATAGTGATTTTATTTAAATAGTTATTTTTGGTATGTTGGTATGATTTATGCTTACATTATGCTTCTCTGTCTATCATTTCCAAACACTGAAATCAAAACCCAGACTTCGTGCTTATACAGCCAGGGTGGAATTATGATTTCCTTCCCTTTATTGCTGTTTGATTATGGGAACAGAAAAGGTACCTCACTGCAATAATAAAGCCTCTTTGCAAAGACAAGCACGCATTATGCTAATGGAATTAGCTATTAGCCGTAATTTAAGATGTAGGGCAAGGTGTTGAAAAGAGCTAAAGTTTGACTTGGACTTTGAAGTTGCAACTTCAACTCTATCCTGACAACCTTTTCCTGTTAGACTTTGTGCTAGATCTGTTTTTAAACGAGAACTTGTGCTTCTATACAACTTAACTTTTTTTTGGCACTTTTTGGAGGTAGGCAGTGAAAATGGCTGACGGGGATGTCCTGAATAGCATTTTGGACATCTTTGAGATGATGTGTGAGAGATACAGTTGGGACAGCAGTGTGTTGCGGCCTCAAAATAGGATTAAAGGAGGACTGATTTATCTGTATAATATAAGGCACTCGCTCTCCCAGAGAGACAGTATCATAATTCAGAATTGCACCCAGGTAATTGTAGCATTATCTTCTGTTACACTACATTAGTCTTTGATGGAAGCAGCTGACAAATGATATTGTATTCTGTGACAGGATGTGATAAGCATCTCAGAGAAATGACAGCTCTGTCTCCGTGGATATGAACTTAGCCTTCCCTGCTAGCAGTGGATTCTGGGAGCTCGTATCCCTCCAGATTCACAAAGCTGTCTGCAGAACAATGAAGTGAGCGACGACTGCTCTTATAAGCTGTGACTGCCATGGAGCTTTTCAGACCAACCACCATTCCTTACTGTGTGGTCCGTCTGATTCTTTCCTCTCCCTGAAAAAAAAAACAAAACAAAAAAGAAAACTTCAAACTGGAGATGTTGGAATAAGCTATAAACTTAAAGTCCTCTTAAAATGCTAATGACCGTTAATGACATGAATCACAACAGTAGTTCAAGCTTTTACTTGGGGAAATTTATATCGGATAACATAGAATGCCCCCATTATTTATTAATTTTATTGGTGCAGAATTTATGGTGCAGAATATCAGATATCGGCAAATATTACAGATTTATTTATTAATTTATTAATTTTAAATTTTATATCAGATATAAATGTGGTAAAAATTTGGAACATCCCTACCAATATATATATATATATATATATATATATATATATATATATATATATATACTGTACATATATACATATATATAAATATGTAATAATAATAATAATTTTGTAGATTTAGACAAAATAGTATAGAATTTTAATATCGACCATTTATTAATTATAAAATAAAAAAATAAACAATGGCTTAGCGCTGCCAGCCAGAATCAAAATATCAGTGCATTCCTAAGTTATTGTACCTCTGTATCGTCTCTGTTGCTGGTGAACTTTGACTGGGGCAGGGGCCTTTGGGCCTTACTGTTGAGAGCAGATTCAGCTATCAGGGCTGGAAAAGGGGCACAACTTCATCTTCCTGCCAGTAAGTAGATCCCAGCGGTCACTCGCAGTCGAGAGAGAATAGCATGCCTGCATACACCACACTGCCACACAATAGATGAATGCAACTGTATCTCTCCTGGCCGGCCCTGGGAGGAGACGTGCGTAAAAAGGGCTTGAAATGGAAACGTCGGGCAAATGTTGGGTGGGGGCTGAAAGTGATGTGAATAGCCCCGCTGGGAGTCCTTACACCTTTACATAGTTGTGGTGTCTGACTGTCATAAAAGAAAAAAGAAAACAGAGAAAGGGAGAGTGTTGATCTCCACTTATTTTTCTTTACTATGGACTTAGCAGATGTGCAGAAAGCTGGCACTTCCCATAGGACTGTGGGATAAATAATGGGACACGGTCCCTGTTGCCTCTTGCCTGTTGCCTGTTGTGTCCTAAAAATGTATTGCGAAAGGATGAAGGAATCTCATCAAGTTTTGAAGACATTTTAAATCCTAACTGTTGGTCGGCTCTAACAGGTGTTTGTATGTTGGAGTTTTTCCATGCTAGCTAGCACAATGCCATCCTTATTTGCTGAATACCTGTGTCAGATTGACTCTACAGTCACTTCTTCAGAACAATGAACTCCTTTCTCATTACTCTGCCTCCTTGTACTCCTCTGTCCTGCTGGTATTTCCCTCACTTTTCTCTTGAAAGAGAAAATCTAGTGTGTTTTTGTGTGAGAAGACTCATTCGTTCTCTTTAAGTTGTGGGAGTGCAGATCTTTTTACTTTTTCTAAGTACAAATTTATTTTGTTCTCCTAAATCAAAATGAATGATGTGCCAAAGTAGAACAGAATCTCTCTCTCTCGCTCTCTCTCTCATATAGGATGAATCATATTATAAATTTAAACCCATAAACACATAACAATAGGAGGTTTGTTACTTTTTTGACTCACTATGTGACTGAAAGAGGGTAGAGCGTTCCCAGTGCCAAAGTCTTTAGTATTTATGGAGCATTCTGATGTACTTCAACATTTCTGCCCTGAATAATTAGTGTTGAAATGTATGCTCTCTCAGGCCATAACTGGCTCCAGCCCTGCATTATTAAACTGATTTATTTTAGCAGACTGCCTCTCATTGATCTTGCCTTAATAAAACTAATGCAATTGGGAGGACATATTCAGGAAGCTTTGAATAACACAGATTTGTCCTCACTGGGATGCACAGATGCACTTAAAAATATTGTAAGTTAAAATATATGTTTATTTTATAGCATATTTTTTATAATTATCATTATTCCAATTTTAATAATTTTTAATAATATTTTTACATAAAAATACATGACTCTTTGCAGTTTTGCTTCTCAAGTAAAGTATCTTAAAAACATTACTGGGAAAAAAAAGCCAGTTACAAGGCTGTGTTTCTCATTTTATTTTAGTTTAAGTTGATGTACTAAAGTAACAAAATTTTAATTTAAATAAAGATGAATAAATACTTTACTATGAACACACACAAAAAAAACTACTAAAAATGACAAAAACAACAACAAAATTACTAAAATTTTAACTCAAATTAATGTAAAATATTAACATGAACTATTATTGTAGCTTGATAATACTAAAATAACACTGACTGAAATCCAAGGCACTTGGTCTCCATGTGAACTAAGGTTCCCTTTCAGTCTGTCACTCTCGACGTCACGTCGGAGGACTGACGAATTGGGATCTCGCTTAGAGGGACCAATCTACTTCGAGTGTAAACTAAACGAGCCAATGCACATTGGCATGCGATTATTGCATCCAGCTGCTGCTGATCACAGCGTGAGTATAAGTAGGCAGCAGATGCAGCGCATATTCAGCTTTTCCCTTCGGAGCCTGTAGGTACTCGACTGGCCAGCGATGCCTATACGACCTGTGGAGAAGCTGCCTCCGCCTTACACGCTACGGCGTGATTGCAAGTGCACCAGGCCAAGGCACTGAGGGACTTGCACGAGGGTGGTCACGACCCGGAAGTTCGCAGAGAACTCAGAACCGCGGCGGACCTCGCGCCACGAGCGACGAAGTTTACGGCGCAGTCTCTGGGTCGTGCGATGTCCACTATGGTGGTCCGGGAGCGCTATTTCTGGCTGTGACTGGCTGACATGCGCAAGACGGACAAGACCCGATTCTTGAACGCCCCCGTGTCCCAGGCCGGCCTGGGCGTTCTGGATGCGGTCGTTACCTGGCGCTGGGTGATGGTCACGATCGCTGCCTCTCGTGCCTGGGCATGAAGCACGCTGAGGTGGCTTTCGTGGATGGCTCATGCTCCCATTGCGGGGAGTTGCGGACCGGACTCCATTACCTGCAAGGGTGTGGAGTGCCTGTGCCACTGCCCAGATCTGGGGTTCCTTCTGGCAGTGGGCGGACCGGTCTTACGGTCACGGTGAGGAATTCCCCTCCGGGGATGCCCAAGCCCGCCGGCACTTCCCCTGTTCCAAGTAGAATGGGTGCGTTTCCCCAGTGTTATCCAGTCTACTCAGTGGGTAGTGCCATAGTAGCAGTAGCTGGTCCTCTTATGCAGGCCCTGGCCTACGCCAAAAAGTAGTGGCTTCCACAGGACACTGGAAGGGGCAGTAGCTGTGGCCTTTTGGTAGGATCCCAATTCGTCGGTCCTCCGACTTGACGTCGAGAGTGACCGACTGAAAGGGAACGTCTTGGTTACGTATGTAACCCTCGTTCCCTGAAGGAGGGAATGGAGACGTCACGTCCCGTCGCCACAGCTCCTGTACCACCGCTGAGCGGCCGGGTCACCGACTCGGCTCCTCAGCGAAAACCTGAATATGCGCTGCATCTGTTGCCTTCTTATACTCACGCTGTGATCAGCAGCAGCTGGATGCAATAATCGCATGCAAATGTGCATTGGCTCGTTTAGTTTACACTCGAAGTAGATTGGTCCCTCTAAGCGAGATCCCAATTCGTCGGTCCTCCGACGTGACGTCTCCGTTCCCTCCTTCAGGGAACCAGGGTTACATACGTAACCGAGACGTTGGTATGACTGATGGTGTATTCCTGCATGTGTAGTTTCCACAGGAAATCAATTAGGCCGAGGCCTTGACCCGTGCGAGAGCATTTCGACAGGCTTCTGCTTTTCTTCGGAGATCTGCCTAAACCATCTGTGAGATGTTTCAACAGGTATCACACAAAGCCCCTTGTTGAGGTTGCAGCTGCAAGTTCTTTCACGTTTCCCTTTTTTGTCTCTGTTATGCCAGTGTAAACTTTGCATGTTGCAGTGCTCGCCAGTTCTTTTCATGGTGCATTTTTATGAAAATGTAACAGTCGCTGCAGATACCTGTACCGTAGATGCTGACTTATGTAAGAGGGTTAATTGATGTGATAAACACGTCTCTGTTTTCTTCAAAACAGCACATTCTAGATTCAGGAGAAGATAGCTGATATCTGATCAAATCAGCACTTTTTCAAATTGTGAGTTAAAATAAAAAATGTGAGTGCAATCTCAGAATGCTGCTGTCCTGAAGTGACCTAAATTTGTTGGTCATGTGACCTACGGCTGACTTTCTGAATGGTTGGCCAGAAACAGAGGCTATACTGTAGGGGTGTGAAAGCATGTGTGCCGTGTGTCATAGTCTACTCTGTCTTTATCGTCTAGACGGAGTGCCAAATGTGTCCAGGCAGGATGATTTTCATTAAGATTAGTTTTAATGTTACAGTAATGAAATTGCTATGTAATAATGTTTTATTTAGAATATTTTTTATGTTCAAAATAATAAAAAAAAAATTTTTGGGGCATATGTGGGTTAAAAGTAGATTTTCTATTTACTTGTTTCATGAAGTGTTTTAGTCCATTGGAAGAGACTTAAAACCAGTTTTGTTGTTATATTTATTGAGATACTATTATATTTTATTGATGTTTGGATTATTTTAATTTTTTCAAACTTTCCATTTTCATTTTCATTTAGAGTTTTTTTATATGTCTATATAGTTTTTTTATATACATTTTTAATTCAGTTTTAGTTATCTGAGTACATCAAGTTAAGCTAATTAAAAATGAGAAATACTAGCTTGGCAACTAGCTGATTTTTTCAGTTATTTGTAATAAAATTTTATTTTTTATAAAAGATTCTATTTTAATGAAAATTTATTTCAAATAACTAATTTATTTATTTATTTTAGGTTTTAGTTTAGTCAGGCCCCTTTCTTTGTTCTTCTGCTTTCTTTCCTTACACCTTGCACTTGTTTCCTGTGCACTGGGAGGGTTGTTTGGCTGAACGAGTATGGCAACATGGGACTCATTAAAGACAGAAGGAGATTACAGGACTCTGTTCTCGTGAATGGGGTCAAAGGGCACACTTGAAGTAAGGGGTGGCAGGTTGTGTGGGAATATTCATTCAGATTCCCAGTGAGCAGTTGTGCATTAGGAAGGAATTTAGGAGTTTAGGAAATACCTTGGTATTTTGGACTAATAAAAACAATACACCTTTTTTTAGCGTTTGACATGTTATCACTACAACCTGCTATTCTTTGCTTTTGTTCTTTCAACTTGTGAGAGGAAATGAGTGCCTCGCACATAAACACTGTGGACCAACCGCACCTTTGTTTGGATTGTGGCATTGTGGTGCTTAACGTCGACATAAGATTACATCTAACATTTACTTCATTTTAATCTCTCGATTAGTTCAAGGGCCATATTACAGGAACATTCTAACTTAAGGCAAGATGTGACAAATTCAAATGACCTGAAATCACCTTGGTTACTGCACAGATAGGATTCTTGAGTTATGATGTTTAGGGATGCACGATATATCGGCCACCATATCGGTATCGGCCGATAAATGATCATTTTCTCTGTTATCGGTATCGGCCCGATAAGAAAATTTGGCCGATATCTTTAAGCCGATAAATAATGCATTATTTCCTTCAGAGACACTTCAGATGCGCGCTGTTCGTTTGCAGCCTTTTGTGCAATTGTACGTTGTAATATTGTGTTTATTTGATGTATATCTGATTTATCTCACATAGAATGCATTTGGTTAAGTTAAAAGAGCGCTTCAGTTTACCGGTGATAAACAAACAGCAGTGCACAACATTAATAACTATGATTGGGAATGTCGTGTATATGACATTCTAATGAGAAAATTATTGTAATTTATTTGTAAGACTTTTTTATGACTAAATTTGGTAATGGGAGAGTAAAATTATTTTTAAAGCGTACACCGTTCAAACTAGGCTGCTTATGTTGAAGTGTTCGGGATGTGGTTTTTAATGATGAGACCTTTTTTGTAATCAGGCTCTCAAAAAGTATATAAAAATTTGGATATAGATTTATCGGCCAACATATTGGTTATCGGCTTTCAAAAATAAAGAATTATCAGTTATTGGTATCGGCCAAAATTTTCATATCGGTGCATCCCTAATGATGTTTCTTTAATATGTCCCCAGGCTATCAAAACTACACTTACAAGCATATGGTTATAAGAACTTCCTAATAAATAGACAGACTCAGCAACTTTACGATTTTGAACGTATCACTTTCTCACTCCTATCCACAATTAAAGCAAATGCTTTAGGAAACTGTCTCTCTCCCATATCAAAAGGATAGAGTAAAATCTGCAATATATTGATCTGGTTGGGCTGTCTACTGTTAGATATGCTGTAGTGGTTCAACGGATCACAAATCTCATGGTTCGGATAACATTATGGTTTTTTTTTCGGA
Source organism: Sinocyclocheilus grahami (assembly GCF_001515645.1). Classification (NCBI taxonomy): domain Eukaryota; kingdom Metazoa; phylum Chordata; class Actinopteri; order Cypriniformes; family Cyprinidae; genus Sinocyclocheilus; species Sinocyclocheilus grahami. The sequence continues at coordinate 1,229,037 of NW_015505356.1, read as the reverse complement.
TCAGCAAGAAAATAAAAATATTTCAATTTAACTTGCTTTCTATTTATTACTTAAAGCGAAGTACTTCTTTGATACCATAGCAAATACTACTAGATTAACTAAAAGTTTAAACATGATTAAAGAGACAAGAGAACAGCCAGTAAAAATAAGAACAAATACACAAACAAGCATAGATAAATACAACAGAATATGTTACAAATAAAATAAGGTTGGTAGTATTCAAATACAGGAATGTAATAATTAGGAAAATAACACTGCATAGTATTCACTGTATAAATTAAATATAGATTTTTATCACAGCTGTTTTGTTGTTTGATGATCATTAATGACAGCAGCAGTATTTATAGGCCGCTGTCCCTTTAAGACCTGATGCACGGATCCGATATAATGATGCACATCACATCCGATTTCTTTCTCAGCTGTTTTCATTCACTTGAGGCATAACTGACTGCGTTTACCTGAATGATTGTCGAGATGGGTATTTTGTCATAATTTTATGTGTATGTGTCTGTTCAGAGGATTCAGAAGAGGATTCAATTCGGTGTTCGCGCGCCGTCTGAAACGCTTGTGCGTGCTTCATGTGTGTGCGGCTGTGCGCGAGAACAGCAGGGCGAGTAACGAATCGAGTTCCCTTTTGCCTTTTCTCTCTGGGATTGTTTAAAATTCGCTTGCTTGTGTAAATACGAACAAATGATAAACTTATACTCTATTATGGTTAAATTTTGCAATTAATCCGTGGATCACATGCATGCCGAACCGTGGGGCTTGGTCCGTACAGATCACGGATCAACTATGATCCGTTTAACCACTAATATGCTGACATAAATGCTACTTTTATAATGCTGATATGAGTTTTAATGGCTAAAGTGAATTCATTTGTGGCATATAAACCTTTTCTTGGATTATTTTTGCGATTTTTATTAAATAACTGGTTCAAGTTACAATCTACAAATTTTGTTCCAGTTGTATGTACAGAATGTAGTAAAAAAACAAAAAAACAGAGACGCCCTGACTTGATCCATTTCGGAAATGATATTGGACTCAAAGTTGTTCCTGAAAGTCAATACTGATCTTCAGATATTACTTTAATAAACAACAGCTATCCAAAGGAGGATTACAGGTCTTTACAGACATCAGCCTCTCATCCGGTTTTTTCCCAGGCGATGTCGATTTTCCGGTGACAGATGAATGGAAATTTTATGAACAGAGGTGAGAGTAAGAGGAGAGGAATGTCCATTCCTTAGGGTGGCCCGAGGCTCATTTAAAGAGGTAGAGATAAAGCGCTGATGTGGACGAGTGTTTGGACTGTAACAGATTCAAATGACTCACTCATGATTTATGAAAACACAGATGAATTGCCCGTCAGCCATGCAAACATAACCCTGCTCACTCTATGAACTCGTACAGTCGGTTTCACAGCCTTTTATTCAGCAAGATGAAATAAATTGATCAAAGCGACATTAATAATAATGTTATATTTTCACAATATTAGAATTATATTTCAAATACATTCTGTTCTTTTGAACTTTCAGTTCATCAAAGAATCCTGTTTGAAAGAAAGTATCATGCTTGCCACAAAAAAACCTTGACAACTGTTTTCAACATTCATAATAATAATAAAAAAGTTTATTAAGCAGCAGATCAGCATATTAGAAGGATTTCTGAAGGATCATGTGACACTGAAGACTGCTGAAAATTCTGCTTTGCCATCACAGGAATAAATTACATTTTAAAATATATTACTTATAGAATGAGTTACGTTAAATTGAAATAATCTTTCTTAAAATGTTATTTTTGTGTGATGTTCTCATTGTTGTAAACTGTTAGTTTATAAGGGAGCAGGAAGTTATTTTTTCCCCTTCCGACACAGAAAGAAAGACTTGTGGGACTGCTGCTGTTATAATTTCATTAGCTCAGCTGTTAAAACCAAAATGCGGTTTTGATTTAGGGCTTCCTGAGTTTAGAGACTCAGAAGAACAACATTTATCATTTGCTTCACTTCAGTTTAAGCCCACTAAACAATTACTGTGAAAAGAAATTGCCTTTGGCTACAATTAAAAAAAATACTTTGATATATTGTCCTTGTTTTTCAGAGCTTTCACAAGCAAGAGCAAATTTCAGGTTATACGTTTCCAACATGAGATGTTGCACAATAAAATCCTGCAAATGCATGTTGTTCGTCTTACAACACAGCAGGTTTGTCAATAATTATCTTCTAGACTTGAGAATAAAAGACTACTTCTTTCGTCATTTCTTTCTTTACAAAAAGTACCTTGGTATTATCATGTTTTTGTTTGATTTTGTTCGTTTTTGGACAATTTTGGTGCTTATCTATAAAGATTTATGAATATGGTAGTCACCCAGTAACATGGTGTATTTTAAAGAACAGTAACACAGTACTTTTTGCAGGTGTTTTTATAGTATTTTTACAGGGGGTGTAAAGGGGGCACCAGAGGTGTGAGGCTGAGGCTGGAGATGTGAGGCGGAACAGCTGGAGGGAATGGGAACACATGGCTCCTGCTGATGGATCACAGCAGCAGGGCAGCCCTAGACGTTTTATTTATTTTCATTGCTCTGTCCACAAGAGAGGTACAGCAGCTGCTGTTTGGAAATGCTAGATTAGGATATGAAACACGCAAAGGGCATTAGTGTGTATTTCACGTTCCTGTAAATTAATTTACGCGAAGCCTCATACATCATTCCTTTTTGAGCATTATAGATTGTGACTAATGCTATGTTTTGGTTCAGTCTCAGAATGTAGCATAGAATGGATTAATATAGCAAATACAAATGGATCATTCAGCTTCTTGTTTGTTATGATTGTTTGGACAGTAATTATCTGGTTATCTGATTATGTGATCACCTTCCTCACTGCAGGCCTGCCATTGACACCGTTATTGACCTGTCACTTGATACAGCTCCATTTCATCAGGACGCTGTACATCAACCTGTTTTATCTTTGCTCCGCAGAGCAGAATGGTGCTTTTTTAAAGGGGTCATATGATGCTGCTAAAAAGAACTTTATTTTGTGTATTTGGTGTAATGAAATGTGTTTATGCGTTATGAAGTTAAAAAAACCCATTATTTTCCACATAATGTACATTATTGTTTCTCCTCTTTGCCCCGCCTTTTTGAAACGCGTCGATTTTTACAATGCTCATCGGTCTGAAAAAGCGAGGTGTGCTGTGATTGGCCAGCTATCCAATGCGTTGTGATTGGCCGAATACCTCAAGCGTGAGACGGAAATGTTACGCCCCTCACATACTGTTGATGCCGTGTCCGGGCGGGGCGAGGAGACATAAACCCGTGAGGGGAAGCCCCGGCTTAGCGTGTGCTGAGGCCGGGATAGAGTGAGCTGAGGCGGGCTGGACTCCGCTTTGTCCACGGTGAAAGTTGATGTATTCCCTCAGCGACCAGCACAGATCAGCTCCAGGCATGACGAAGCAGATAACATCCTCTTTTGGAAGCCCAAACAAAGTAGATTCGCTTTCACAACCAAGCACACAGCGTCTTCAGGACATGGCTGCAGCGTCAACAAAACTACAGCTAGACTAAAAGTTACGCCTTCTTTCTTTGCGTGAACAGATTGTGACGTAGGTATGTGGGGGCATGTTAGAACGAGCCGTTTTAGGTAGGCGTGGTTAACTCTTAACTTCTCTTTGGTTTTGAGACTTTAGTCTTTGCAACTTTACAGATCTTCTTTATGCACCAAGAGCTTGTAACACCCCAAAGAGAAGGGAAAAATTGTAATCGCATCATATGACCCCTTTAAAATTCACAAATGCCGTTTGGTTTGGTTCTTGTACATGATTTCTTCCGCCAATGGGGAGAGAATACAATATTAAAGTACTGTACAAAGTTTCTTCGACTACTTACTGGTGCTGCAATACAGCTACTTAATCTATAGTGTGAAACAGAAAGCATGACCGGTGTAGAATAAGCTGGTTCTTTTTAGTGAATCAGATCAGAAACACAGCGGAACCACCGTGGTCTCATTTCTTAATGAATGACTCTTATTAATTGGTGCTTTTAGTGAATTATACAGTACAACCAGTGTAGTCTGATTCCTGAACGAATAACTGTAATGATTCAGTTCTTTTTAGTGAATCAGACATATTATGATCACTTTTAGTGAATCAAAATCATACAGCACAGCCTGTGTAATCTGAATCTCAAATGAGTAACTCAAATGAACCAGTTCTTTTTAGTGTAATCTAAATCCTTGATGAGTAACTTAAACAAACTGCTTATTTTTAGTGAATCAAATATATATTGTGTTTTGTCAGTAGTATTTTGTAAATATTAATAAATTAATTATACTTTTTGTCAATACTGTTAGGATGTAGTGACATTTACTGTTGTGCAGCAGAATTTTGCGAGTGAAATCCAGTCATTTTAATAGGAGTCCACATGATCGAGAGTTTCAGTAAGGCCGATTTCACTCATCAGTTGGTCACAGAAATTTGCCGTTGACCAAATGAAGCAGCTTACTCTGAAAGTCACTTGTGCCTCATGCATCACTACACTAGTGGTTGTGCGATATTCACAAAAAAAAATTTTCAATAAAAAAAATATTTTTTGTTTTTGATTTTATCGATTATGCTAATTAGACAATATTCTAACAAACATCTGAAAGACATCTTTAAGATGTCAGTTGTACATACATTCTAAATCATAAACATCTTAAAGACATCTTCTAAACATCTATTTGACATCTGATAGGAAACATACTAGAGATATATTGCAGATGAGCAAACACTCTAAAAAATACGTCTTGCAGATGTAAATGCAGGCGTCAAATAGACATATCCGTGATGTACATGTGCTATCAGGGGCATCACTACACTAGTGGTTGTGCGATATTCACAAAAAAAAATTTTCAATAAAAAAAATATTTTTTGTTTTTGATTTTATCGATTATGCTAATTAGACAATATTCTAACAAACATCTGAAAGACATCTTTAAGATGTCAGTTGTACATACATTCTAAATCATAAACATCTTAAAGACATCTTCTAAACATCTATTTGACATCTGATAGGAAACATACTAGAGATATATTGCAGATGAGCAAACACTCTAAAAAATACGTCTTGCAGATGTAAATGCAGGCGTCAAATAGACATATCCGTGATGTACATGTGCTATCAGGGTGAAGTGGCATTTAGATGTATTTACACACTGTTTAATGCAGCTCAGAGGCACATGTAATGCTTTAAACTGCAGTTACGAATGCATAAATAATGCTTTGATATTTTATACATAAAACATTGAATACTGATATTTGAGATTATTTAAAAAATGAAAAGATACTTTAAATGTGAAATAAAACCACCAGTAGGTGGAAGCAAGTCACTGTTAATAAGTGAGTCATTGCGATTTAACTGAATCATTTAAATGGGTGATTCATTCAGAAACAAAACACCATCATGTTGCTCAGAGATGCAAAACAGTGCTGTGGCTTTGTTTGTAATTATTTTTGTTGGCGAAATAGAGCAAAAACGGGCAATGTGGTGTCTAAAACCTCTCTAAATATTTAACTTTGTGTTTATTAAACTTGAAAACGGCACTTTTCGTGTGATATAGATTAACTACATATGAAATGATGTACTATAAATGTATACCCCTTCACTACACTACTGACAATGGACTTTGTTTTGGCAAAATTTCACCAACATTTTGCTAATGTGACCCCAACTTCAGTATTTTTGTTTTATATATAGCCAGTTATTGGATTGCGTTTGTGGCACCTCTAAAACGACTGTAAAAAGTCATTAAAAAGTAATGTAAACACCATTTGTAAGAATTAAAAAAAAAAGATTTTATTATTGGAATGATCTCAAAGGTTGCCAGGGGAATTATTATTATTATTATTATTATTATTATTATAATTTTGAATTATAGATTCCTTAAAAGTACTGAAAGAATCATTAATGGAACCAATCAGCATTGTAATTGTAAAATTCTTCACAAATCCCATCCTTTCTGACTGCAGCAGATCAATGGAGATCAATTTTCTTCTGTGGACTCACCTTCCATTAAGACTGCAGCTGTATGGTGCATAATGCAGTACATAGACTGAGATCCATCCCTGGCCGGGGTATATGGCCCATTCTTCTTTTGGCTAACCAAAATGGGCTGGGGGTGGACGATGAAGTTGCATTGAAACCTGCATACTTATTGCATTAAGTGCAATCAATAAATTCCTCCTTTGTGCACTGTGCTGGCACATCCCCTCCTCTGAATCTCAATAACGTAGAGTGCTTTCCTTGTAATGAAGATTGCTGTGCAACTTGATTACTTTTAGTGCATTCAAAGTGAGCCGCCCTGCTCTGCAATTTCCCTGATGGCTCAGGCCTGGTCCCCGGTTTTAAATCGGCACCTTAAAGCGGCCTAGGTGGATCGTGACTTGCAGGCCCGTATTTTTCACAGGGGAACGAAAGTCGATACTGTTTTTATAAAATGACGACAGATCTTGCAACTTTGATTGATAAGCCAGTAGCAACTAGAACAAGAGATTTGAGATTTGGACTGTTTTTTTCCCCACTTATTTGTTTAGGCGAAAGAGTGGGTGGCAGTCTGGGAGGGGAAAAAAACACTTAAGCTATCTTAAAGGTGACCTATTATGCCCCATTTTACAAGATGTAAAATAAGTCTGATGTCCCCAGAGTGTGTATGTGAAGTTTTAGCTCAAAATACCATACAGATCATTTTTTATAGCTTGTTGAAATTGGCATTTTTAGAGTATGAGCCAAAACGCGCTGTTTTTTTGTGTTTGTCCCTTTAAATGAAAACGAGCTGGTGCTCCCGCCTCCCCTTTCAGAAGAGGGTGGAGTTTCTAGAGCTCGTGCACCGGCATGCCAGTAATAACAAAACACTAGCTGTGTCTCATTTAGAAGGCTGCGTCCTCCGGAGGTCGCATTCGAAGGCTCGAATTCTGCACCCTGCCAGATTATTCATGAATTACACAGACGGGGAGCACGGCACTATAAAAATAACAACATAGCTGGTCTCATGGTGCCATTGCGTGCTAACACGAACTTTATAAGTCCCGAATATGATTATGAGCCAGACAAATTCAAGCGGTCGATTTCACATTGCTTTCATATGCAATTTTTAACTGCCACATTCCTATTCACGATCATTCTTGTAGCACGTGAAGGCAGCATCAGTGAAAACAGACAGACAATGGTAGCTTTAGCAACATTAGCCTTACAGAGTGCCAAGAAGCTCTTTCAGAAAGGCAATTTGGAAAACAAACGCGAGATACTTACTTCTTCTAGATGGCGTAACGTTAGCTGGATCACGAACAGCTGGCACTGCTCCATCCTTAAGGAGCAACTTTTGTGCAAAACCTGCTTTATACTGACCCTCATTCACAAAGCAGTCCAGTGCAAAATGATTCACGCAGACAAACAAATTTGTGTTGAGGGAGCATTTTCTTCAAAAGCAAAATGAATCCACCTCGTCTTCAGCAACTCAGATTTCTGAGTAAATGGTGAGAGCTATGTGGATTAATACATCCAGCTACAGAACACCTAAAACGCTTGGGAGACATTCTCGTCAGTGCAGCAATGGTGGACTGTGTACAACTCGCTGTGAACTCGCTCAGGGCTGTTCTATGTTAAAACGGCAGTGTCCACATTCGTTGGCGGGGCCTGTGGTTAATGTGACGTCACATTAGCACCAATGCTAAAAGTAGGCCATTGGGAGACACTGCTTATTATTTATGGAGATTAAAAAAAAAGGAGTGGGTGGATTTTTATCATTATAGGGTGGTTGTGTACACACACTCCCAACACACATTTATGTCTAAACACCTGAATTTTACATAATAGGTCCCCTTTAACTAGGGTTGGGTACCGAAACCCGGTACCAATATGGCACCGGTACCTATGTAACCGGTATGTACTAGAACCGAATCAGAACTCAGATTTCGGTGCGATGCCTGAGCGATCGATTTAAATATTTGCATCTTCACCGGCACCGCACGTGAAAAATTATTTCACAAATGAGAAAATGCACGTGAACTCAAGTCATAAAACGGTAATAATACAAATCCAACAAATCTTTGTAGTAAATAGAGTGTCCATGTTGTTTTCACATTCCGACTTAAAAGCACAACTTGGGAAATGAGAGCATCCGAGGAGCACTTGAATGTAGTAATTACACTTGCTCTGATGGCAGTAGGTAGCCGTCCATTAACATAGCTAAACAAGCTTAAATTAAAATGCCTAAAGCTAGACTTCCCTTGTATTCACATTTCTAAACCTGTTGTCCAACAAAAGTGAACATTATAACCTTTTTACTCCACAACACCAGTCATATGCTTCCTTTTGTGATCTGATGTGGCTTCTTGTCACAGAACGAGGCAGAAAATATGTTCCATAGGCTACTTTAAAAAGAATACATCGATTAGCAATGGATTTTAAATATACTTAATTATTATGAAAATACCAGAGATGGCTTGAATAACACAGATAAACTATATTGTCGCAGTCGAGAGTTTATTGTCGTTGTTTTATCATTCAAAACGTTTATATGTTCTGTTTACTCAGTTACAGCGGTAATAGCCATGCCCTTGTCCATATAAGGGAATTCCTGGAGGGTCATGAGTTCTGCTACTTCTGTGACTGGATATGTGGATTTTCTGTGCGAGGGCGCTCTCCGGCGTCCAGTATGAATGAAACAGACATCATGTGTTTATAGTGCTAATGGCCAATCCATCATTTTTGGGGGGAGTTTTTATATATTTATTTATTTTTTAATAAGTATCGGTTCAGGCACCGTTTAGGCACCGAAACTGTTTTAAAAATATCGATTTGGCATCGGTATGGAAAAAAACCCAAACGATACCCAACCCTAATCTTAACTCTTCTTTGTTGCAGTTGGTTGTTTAGATGACTTTGTGCTTTTCTAGAGCTACAGTACATGATCATTTGGCTTTATTTACTGTCCCATCTGGTCTCTTTTCAGACTCCTGGATCACACAAACCCTAGTTTGAAGATCTTTGAAAGACGCTTTTTGTCTGCCGTTCCTACTATGTTTTTGGCCACATACAAAAAGAGTGCACATGATGCGTATCATGTCGATGGGGGGCTGGGGGAAGGTTCATATTTTGTCTAGTGTCTTGCCCCAGCGCAGGTTATCTCTGCATCACGGCACCAGCAGCCTGATCTGAGGAAGAGCATCCACCCCCTCGTTTCTCCTCCCCTTGCCCCTTCTCTCACATCTTTACACACAAAAACAGATCTTTAAACCCTCTGAAGGAGAGCTGACCTCATGTGTGATCCAGTGCAAAGTACTAGTAGGTGCTTTTCAATACGTCCCCCGTGGCACCTTCCCAATTTCTCACACTTTCTCTTAGATGAGCCCTAAGCACCTGAGTCCATTACTAATTTCCCTTTAAGCACATTGATATGCTTTGTGTTTCAGGTCAGCCTGTGCTTTACACAGGGTCAGCTTTGATGCTTTCAAGCACAATTTCTCATCTGGCAGGGTTCCTCATCCAGAGTTGTCTGTCTTTTAAGTCAACGTAAAATTGAAATCCACTCAATTTAGTTTCTTGATTCACTTTTTTGGTCTTATTGTGAATGATTTTCCATTGTATGGTATTCCAAAGATTATAAAAGTGACATTTGTAGTCTTGCTTTCAAATACTCTAACTTGCGTCTTCTGTGAAATCACTTTCCTTTCCTGATGACATCACTAAGACCTTGTGAGCTACTGGTTAATATCGACCAATTGTCAAATAGCTGTGTAGCTTTATTTTATTAAAAATTTACATTATACAATATTTGCCATCCTTGGTGTGAATGGACCTTTATTCTGGGCCTCTATTCCCAATAGATAAAATCCTGTCTTTTATCATTAAATATCCTGTTTTGCTAAAAAATGTAACATTAAGGAAGTAAAATGTGTTGAGAATGGCAAGTCAGCCTAGTTTTATTGTTAATGGGTTTATGAGTTCAGTATTTCTTTTTCTTTCAAAAGGAGATCATCCTTAGCGTTAGTCAGGATTTGTTCCTTTATAATTTCTCTGCTTATACTCTAATTTTCTTCTCTGTTTCCTGTTTTAGAAACCATTGTAATTTGTCATGAAGCAGTTTGTTTATATTCCAAGCGGGGAGCTCAAATGTATCTCAATCTTCTTTTAAATATGCATGACAGTAAAAGTGACTGTCCTGGTTACTGGATTTTGGCTCGTGGTGAAGCCGGCTTGGGAAATGATACATGTGTCTGGTCTTGCTGTAAATATTTCAGTGAGTGTCAGAGAGTTGAAAGATGGCAGCTGAGAAAAGTATGGAGCTTGGCAGACCTCAATACACTACTATATTGAAGATATAAACTGTCAACTGTTCAACCTTACTGTGCGGATGTTTAGCTGTGCTTTTATACACTCTTTGTTTGATGTTACAGCCAGAGATGGGCAGTACTTTAAATGTATTTAAAATAATTACTTTTGAGTATTTTGCTTGACAAAAAAATTTAAAATGTAATTTGTAATTAAATGCTTTGAGAGACAGTATTTTGTATTTGAAATACTTAAAATACTTAATCAAGTAGTCCATTTTATTCTGAGATAATACAATATCTTTCTTCACCCGTGTTAATAGTACTGCCAACTATAGCCTATCACAGTTTTTGGCTAGATGCAAGTGAATCATATGACATCCTGTTGGATCCATAGGTGGAGTCTTAAAGGGTTAGTTCACCCAAAAATGACAATTCTGTTGTTAATTACTCACCCTCGTGTCGTTCCACTCCTGTAAGACCTTCGTTCATCATCGGAATTCAAATGAAGATATTTTTATAAGAAATCCGAGAGCTTTCTTTCCCTCTACAGTCAGCCATGCAATTTAAACATTCAAGGTCCAGAACGGTAGGAAAAACATCATTAAGTAATCCATGTGACTCCAGTGGTTTAACCTCAGTTTTATGAAGTGACATTTGTGCTTTGTTTGCGCCAAAAAGCATAATTTACCACTTTATTTACAAAATATTATCCACACAAATGCATCGTGGTACTCTAGTGAACACTCACTCATGTGCGTTGTGTTGTCTATCGTGTGAACACAACACAAATGCATTGTGATGCTCTCGTGAACACACCATACAGATAAATATTTTCATAAATAAAGTTGTATTATATTTTTTGTGCAAACAAAGCACTTGTGTCTCTTAATAAAATTGAGGCTAAACCACTGGGGTTACATGGAGAACTTTACCGATGTCTTTTCTACAGTTCACAGTCGGTTGTGTTTTAAGTGAACATAAGAACTAATTACTTTATAAGTCTTGCTACTCCTGAGAGGTCTTGTCTGGACTCTGAAGGCAGCTTTGAATATTCAACATAATATCTAAGACACTTTAAACTGGCTGCAGAAATCCTGAGAATGACTTGTAGAAATAGATATTGTGAAGTATCAGACAATTTTGATTTCTCTTTCATTTCTAACATAATCTGTTCTGTAATTATAGATGTAATTTTTTTTTCAGAGAAATGTACACTACCATACAAAAGTTTGGGGTCAGTATGATTTAAAAAAAAAATACTTTTTAGGAAATGTATTCTTTTAGGAAATTAATACTTTTATTCAACAAGGGCACATAAAATTACTCAAAAGGGACATTAAATACATTTATAAATTACTTTGAACTTTTTGTTCATCAAACAATGCTGAAAAATGCCTGTTGCTTTCCACAAAAATATTAAGCAGCACAATGTTGATAATAATAAGAAATGTTTCTGGAGTTCCATTAGAATGATTTCTGATGGATCATGTGACACTAAAGTCTGGAGTAAGGAATAAGTTAAACTTTAAAATATATTAAAATATAAAACCATTATTTTAAATTCTAAAAATATTTAATAATATTTCTGTTTTTACTGTATCAAATAAATGCAGCCTTACTACCTTACCACCACCAAACTATTTCTTTATTTTTCTGTACTGAAAGATATTAATAAAAATAGTTCAAGCTATTAAAAAAGACTGTTTTACCTAATATTTGTATGTGCTCTGTTGTGTTATGCTTATTAGAATAACACATTTTTCCAAGAAAGTGTGATGACATGCTAACGTCACACTTTCTTGGAACTAATTGAGAGTTGTGTCTCTTGTGAGAAGTGCTTTCGAGTTCCTATCGGTGTAGTGTTCCAAATCATTCACTTGATGGAACTGTTATGGTTAGCATGCTGCTTATGTAGACTATAGACCTAAAGGCAGCTCACTAGGTTGTGGCACAGAGATAGTAAGTTGGTTGCCAGATTTTTCTGTACTCTAACATGGCTTTTTTCTCTCTCCTTCTCTTTCATGTTCCATCACTGGCCTTGCTGACTGCCATTTCAGGTAAGACACTCCCTGACTTTCATCATTTCCAAATAAGCTGTCATCTGTCTCTATATCGCTACTTTTTTCTTCTCTCTCCATGCTTTCTCACATCTCCATCAGCTATAATTGCAGCCCTCATACTTTTCCTTGGTCTTTCTTCCAAGACTGATCATGTTGGGGCAGGAAGTACATATAAACAACACTACCATGCTGTCAGACAGCAACATAATGCACAAACATGCAGTGCTAAATATGTTCATTATTCTCATTAATGCAGTAATTCAATATTGATATTGATTAGGGATTCCAATTGATTAAAAAGAAAGAAAGAAAATTTAAATTTGATAGTCTTAATATTTAGTGATGTCAGTTGAGAGCAGACATTTCCCTTCTTATACTACCTTCCATACACTATACCATTTTTTTTATGTTAGTTGTAAATAAAGATTTATGTACGTTTTACAAGAAAATACTATTTCAGCTTTTCTACTTGAAAGATTTCACTTATAATTCAGTGTTTTACTTGACATTTCTTTTTGATTGTTTGTAAGGTTTACACAATTTAAGCAGTTTCTGAGTGGAAATTGTTCCTACACCAAATTTTTGTCAGTGTAGTTAGCTTAGCAACATCAGAGCAAGATGATCGATTTTCAGTTTATCTTGCTATTTGTCATTTATCACGAAACATTTACAGTTGGTAGTCATGTCTCTTGTGTGCTTCTTGTGTGTAATATTTGTATAGTTCTTGGAGTTGTTGACTGTGTAGAGTTTCAGATCACCTATTTAAGTTGTTAGTATGTTACCTCAATAGACAGTTGTCTATGTAGGCTGTAGACAGCAAAGCAGCTCACTCACTTTTGGAACAGAGCTAATGAGTCGGTTACCAGATTTACCAAGCTGATCCTCTCTTGAAGATGGTAAGAATTATTACAGAAGTTACATACAGGTCAGAGGGTGTAATTGGTTGCATTTTTATCATGTTATTTGTTATTGAATATTGATAGCCATCATTTCCTTTCTTCTGTTTTCTTCAGCAGCACTTCCTTTATCCCAGCCCTGTTGTAAACTGATGTCTGCACCTGTCACGCCTTGACAGAGAAAGACAATGAGAGAATGGGATGGAATAGCAATGAGTGTGTCTGTTCTCAAGTGCTTTCATATGCAGTGTTGGCCAGTGTACGGCAGTCCTACTGTGAACAAACAGCCCCCTCTGCTCCTCTCAGCCAAGCGTTTGTTCAGTGTCTGCTGGGTGGATGAGTCAATACACATAAAAATGTGTCCAATGAGAGGAAACAAGTGAAGAAGCAAAACCATTAACTTTCAAACAGATGCATAATACCAATATTGCACTACAAGACACATTTTTCTATTTGTTTCATGTAGTAGATGATCCTAAAATGAGTAGAAGCCCACAGTTTCTGGAGCATCCTGTCCAAGTAGTCGTTTTTTGTACTTATCCAGAAAGTTTCATATGAAAAGCAGTGCTGAGACACACACAATCGGCATTGTGAGGAAGCCGTGTGCTTTTTTTGTCAGTGGTGGGCCTGTGCTTTTAAGCCGTCCTTTCTAAGGACATCCTTTATCATGTATATTAAAAGCTAGGAGACAGTCAAAACAAACCCTCTGTCTCATAAAGCGGACGTGAGTGAGAGGCCTTTTCATCTGCTGAAGCACGTAAACCTCCTAGCGCCCTCTCCGACACCTCACTCCCTGGTCTAAATGGCTCTTTTATTGGGTCCTATCTCATGGGAGTGGGTGCTTGTCCCATTACTGAGCATGTATCCCAGCTGGCATTGCACTGGCTGAGCTCAGGCACTGATAATGAAGCATAATGCAGAGGGCGTAGTCTAACAGAATGCTAATATTTGTTTTTGTGCATTCTTCAAAGTGAATGATGCAGTTTTTATTCTCCATCAGCTGTTTATTTTTTTTTTTATCTTGGCCTGGTGCTAACTCAGCGCTAACGGGCCACTTCATTAAAGCAGAGTGCCGTAGTGTCAATGCCAAACACTGCAGCCTTTGTGTTGGTTAATAGGATTTTTATGCCCCCCCCCCTGCCCTCTGTGGTTTCAAAATGTTTTAACTATTAAATTTCCCAGAACTGTTAAAGAGCTGTGGCTGGGAAAGTTCACCTAACTGCTTTAAGTATGTCTTGCTACTGTGGGTGTGTGTGTTAAAGATTGATGTTCTTAGCTACTTTATTCTACTGAGTAATAGAAAAACACGGTTATTGTGACATAAAGTACCAAAATCATGTCTTTATTATTCTAATTTCCTAAATTATGCATTTTTAAAGACAAATAGAGTAATTTCTGTGCTGCTCAGTCAACTTATGAAAAGCTTACTCATTGTCGTCTCTGTACGTTATTTTATTTTATTTTGGCAATGACAGAGACAGTCACCTTTACCAAACTGACCGACTCACCCAGATCAATGACACAGAAATAGAGCCTGTAACATTTTCAGAGGACACGTCTAAGGCAGTGCTCACCTTTAAATCATGCTGATTAGCTTGTTTATTTAGGTTTCACCCTTGCGTTTAACCTTGACATTTGATATTTAGCATGCTACGGTTCTGTACACCCTTTCTATGATATGTTTTGTGTCGTTTGATCCTTTATTTCATTTGCACATAAATGAGTTGGGGGGGGTGTCAGATTCAGTGGTGTCCAAATTAGGGCTGTGTATCACCAGCAAAGTCACGATACGATACAGAGGCCACGATGCGATACGATACGTATCACGATACAGGACTGCACTGAATTTCACCTCAGAAGAATTTAGTAAAACAGCTGTTTATTAAACACTGCATACCATAAGGCCATTGCTAACTATTGGCAGAACAGGCACTTGACCTCTGCATTATGAAGGGCCACTATAACTGTACCACAATACAATAACCTATAGGTAATGGCATATGTTTCATGTTTACATTGTGCACTCCCCACCCTACAATATTCTGATTGCACATACATTCTTTAGGCAAACTTTTTAGCACTGCCCCGCAATTTTTTCAATAAAATAGCTTAATCGCTGAAGAGCTACATTATCTTTCTCAACAAGGAACTGGTAACATCATTGTATCTAAAGGAATTAAAGCCACAGCTTCACTGTTAATAGAGAAACGCGGTAAAACGGTGGTAATTCATACATACACAGCCTCTCTCTCTCTCTCCCATATAAATGAACACTTGATAAATCACACTTTTCTGACAATTTAATATTGAAGTGGAGATCGCTAAACTGCAAGCTAACCGTGTTTTCAGAAAGCAAGCGCGTTTATCCTCAGTGGAGAGAGCGCGCGTACACATGGTTGCCAGGTTGACAAAGATAATTTACACATTTAGCAGATATTTCCGTATTGCTCAAGTGGGAAGCTCGGTTTCGGGGATTATGTCTCTTCATATCAGGCAACCCCGGTTGTGTTCCTCTGCGGCCATATCAAACCTCGTTGTAGCCTATATATTATGCTCTAATCATTATTTTTTTAGAAACCTTGCACTTTTCTACTCCGTTTTAAATGGTCTTCTTGTATTCAAATTTAGCGAGGTCCACTGCAGCGTACATGCCGCGATATCGATACAGGGCCAGCTGTATCGATACTTGTATCGTCAGATCTCTGTGACGATACATCATCGTATCGAACACAGCACTAGTCTAGACCACAGTGAAAATTCATTCATTCATTCATTCCTTTTTATTTTATTTTTCTGGTTTCAATTATGATTTGAATTCCACTTCATATTGCTCATCACACTCACAGCTCACTATCTCATGAAATCTTGCCGTCCTGGGATTGCTAGCAGGTTATGCTAAAATGGGTCAGTTTGAACCTGTCTGCTGTCAGTGGAAGACAAACATAGTGTCAGTCTTGACATGTCGCTGGCTGAAAAAACACATTCAGTCATAGCTGACAGATATAGAAATCCTTTCCAATCCATTTTGCAGCTTTAGAAAGCACTTAATCTTATCCAGCTGGTGTCATTATATGCATGTTTCTCTTTGCCTGTAGTGTTCAGTGATAGGCCGTGTGTTTGACAGGTCATCTTGACCACTGGTGGAGACGCTCATCCTCTATAGATTACAGATGAGTGGCTTCTCTGTGCCGAACCCTGTCTCTCTCAGGACTCATTCAATAGAGTCTTTTGAAGTGTCCGCTGTCATAGTGAGAGAAAGGGAGATACTAAGTGGACCAGGCCCGGGAGGGGAGGTGAAGGGGTGCAGGAATGCAGATTTCATACTCGTTCAGATAATGAGATTAGGGACATGCCATCTGAGGCAGGAATTCCAGCAATTCTGTTTCCACCCACAGGCCTCAGCTGATCTGCCAAGGTGCCCTGTTCTTTGTATCTCTACTTCCCCACCTCTTACCGTACTTTTTCTTTCTTATTACAGGTGTAGAAATTGTGTGAAATGATGAATTTGATTTATTGACATCGCAAGTGTGCAGCCTGAAGATTTAGACTTTAGATTTAATGACTTAATGCTTGCCATAGGAATAGTTCACCGAAAGAATTTACCCTCCCTCATGTCATTCTGACCCTGTTTTTTTTTTCATTTACCATGAAAAACATAATTTCTAAGCTTGCTGATTTATACTTCAAAATGGACAAAAAAAGTTTCACAATGTGTGATGTTATTGTGTCCAATCAGGTACCTTTGGGGGGAAATGTAAATTGTCACACCAAAAACATTGGTTTTGTCATAACCAGTCACACCTTGTTTATTTTATTTTATTTTATTTTTGAAGCCTACATGGTCATGCACAAAAAAAATGCAATTGATTTTATTGGCAGAATTAATTAATTAATTCATTCATTTAATTAATTATAATTACATTAATTATAATTTATTTTTAATTTATTACTTTATTTTGTATTTTTTAAAATTCAGATATTAAGTATATCATTCTGGATATTGATTTGTTGGTAGGCATTATTAAAAACAAAAATTACTCTTGCTTATCAATGTCAGACAGAATTATAATGTATTGGTACATCTCTAAACATGAGGGTGCAAAAATGAATAACATTTTATTTTTGGATGAACAGTTCTTTGGATGAAATTAAAAATATAAAAAATTATTAATTTTGTATAAACAAAAATTGGGCTGTGTGTTAGTGTGCTTGCCTTTGTATATCAGATACACATAGGGCACACATCTTTCTCTTTTTGTGTTTAATGTCTGTGTGTAGTTTGGTGACTGGTAGCTGGTGGGTGTTTTTGTCTTATGCAGGTAACATGAGCGCTTTGGGTGACGGGGTTTGTCAAATCCATCCATTCACCCATAATGAAAGTCGACATGATCCATTGTCCCACCCATTTTCTACAGCAAGGGGAAATAATATCGGGAGAATACGTCCCTTTGCCATCCTGCATGACATCTACAAAAGCCAGAACGCACAGTTAGAATTCCTGTCCCTCATGGATGACTTCTGGCTCTTTAGATTTTCTCCTTATTGTAAAGTTAGCTCACTTTTGTCTTTTTCATCTTGTCAGCACAAGGTGGTCAGTTACTCCACAGTCACTTCAAAAGGCGTCACACAAAGACTAAATGTCAGCTGGGAAGGTGCTGTCTTTGTGTGGGAGTAAATGTATAGAGGAAGGGGACCTGTGCAGACGTGTATGAGTGTTCTTGTGTTAACTTGCTCAGCATTCCTCTCTGAGGAGCCGTATGGAAGGGGGAAAAGAATCCACAGCTCTGAGCTATACATTTCCAGCATTCACACTTTATTAGCCTGTTATGTGAGAACGGGCACTGGATAAACCAGATGTCTGCCACTTTTTGCTGAATTCCTGCTGTCTTTATGTAGGTAGACGATCTCGGGTTTTGCTCTGCTTTATGTTAGACATCTAAAAGCTATAAATAACAATCTGTAGCTCTTCCGTTTTGTAATCCAATCAGATTTGCACCGTTGGCAGCATTTTGAATTCGATAATGTCTTTTGAAATAAATATGGTGGGATCCAAAAAGTCTGGAATTCACAATTTAGTGATTTTCAAAATTCTGTCTGATGCTTATAATTATTTTATCAATATTAAAGGGGTCATTTGATGTTGTTAAAAAGAACATTATTTTGTGTATTTGGTGTAATGAAATGTGTTTATGCGGTTTACGGTTAAAAAAACCCATTATTTTCCACATACTGTACATTATTGTTTCTCCTCTATGCCCCGCCTTTCTGAAACACGTCGATTTTTACAAAGCTCATTGGTCTGAAAAGCGAGGTGTGCTCTGATTGGCCAGCTATCCAGTGCGTTGTGATTGGCCGAATACCTCAAGCGTGTGACGGAAATGTTACGCCCCTTACCATACTGTGATGCCCTGTCCGGCCGGAGCGACGAGACAAAAACATTATAACCCATTATAAACAAGGCATTTGTTGCATCCAGTGGGGACATAATGACGGATTATAATGACTTATACTGTATTTTTTACGCGTTGCATTGTGCCGCGTAAACATAAAACCATGTCTGCATTTGTGATCGGAGAAATTACAAAAAACAAGCGCTACTCTACACGGCTCAAAACTCGCGTTTGAATCGTCAGTGGCAAATTCTTTATATATAAAAAACTTACTTACAGTCTGTGAGTTTGAACAGCCGGCATTGTAGTCTACTCTACCAGGATCAGGAAATAGTCTAAAATGTGCATAAAATGTGCTGCACACATCTGAATATTTGGGTTGAACTGTTCTGGAACAGTGTTGTAAATACAGCTTAACCACTGATTTCTAGTCGTGTCCTCTTTTGGAAGGCCAAACAAAGTAGTTTCGCTTTCACAACGAAACACAGTGTTACACATGGCGGCCTTGAGTAAGTGGCGGCCGGCGGGCTTGCGGCAACCACATGTGATGACATGTGACGTTGATGTATTTCGTCAGCGGCCAGCACAGATCAGCTCTAGGCATGACGAAGCAGATATCGTCCTCTTTTGGAAGGCCAAACAAAGTAGTTTCGCTGTCACAACAAAACACAGCATCTTCACGACATGGCGGCAGCAACAATACTACAGCGAGAATAAAAGTTACGCCTTCTTTCTTTGCATGAACATTTGGGCGACATTATGCGAATCTTCCCACATCGTGACATAGACATGTGGGGTCGTGTTAGAACGAGCCGTTTTGGGTAGGCGTGGTTGACTCTTAATTTTTATAAAGAATATCTCTTTGGATTTGAGACTTTAGTCTTTGCAACTTTACAGATCTTCTTTATGCACCAAGAGCTTGTAACACTTCAAAGAGAAGGGAAAACTTGAAATCGCATCATAAGACCCCTTTAAATGTCTGTACTATAAATATATTAAATATTATTTTTTATTTTATTTTATTTTTTTGTTTTAAATGCTTCCAGGGAAATTCACAATTGAAAGTATTAAAGATGGATTTTGATTTTCACCTGTTTTATAAATTGTATTCAGATATAGTCTATAATAATATTATATATAGATGAATTATTCAAAAATTAAGTAAAGAAATAAATAAATTTAAATTAAGTAAGAAATTAAGTAAATAAAAATATATTTAAAAATAAACATGCTATTTTTGCTTCAAGTAAATATTTCCAGTATATATATATATTAGGGGTGCTCTGATCAGGATTTTTGAGGCCGATCACCTATCGCCAATCACAGAAAGCAGTATCTGCCAATACCGATCACTGATACCGATCTTTATAAAGCCTTCTTTTTATCATTTATAACTATTTATAGTGATGCTCCAATCAGGATTTTTAGACATTTATTCAGGGCCTGAATTTCATTTTTGAAAATGGGGGGAATTCCCCTCTTAGGTGACTCTTGTGACACAAACACAACATTTATCCATTATTTTGATTTCAAATCCAAACATTCTCACTGAAAATGCTTTTTCAGCATTGCAATTCTTTTATTTTTACACAGTACAGTACAGTTTAAACATAATAAATATAAGCAACACATTATTCAATGCTTTTTACTTTTGCATTTACTTTTGACTGTGAAACACAGTAGACTTTAATAATATGCATTTATGGTGTAATTACTACATTTTCGTGTCAATCGATGTTCATATTTACTGCAAACAATGCGCTGTTACTTTGATTCAGCGCTTGCAGTGCAGCAAAAATAGACTCTGCTGCAGACGCACCGCTCGTGGAACGCACTGCCGGACCGCAACTGTGTGCAGTGTGAACGCTTTATTAATCTGTTAAAATGAGCGCGGAAAAATACACACCACATATGCACTGCAAACGGAGTAATGTGAACCTGGCATTTATGTGTGTGCGCTGCGAGTGTGCATGAGTGCACGGTCTCTAGGAGAGCGCGTGAGCTCTGAATGGTTAAACACTGGCAAGAATTAAAAAGTAATGCAATTTATAAACTTTAGTGACGATGTGAAACTGCCTCGATTGTGCAAGTAACAATTCCTGTATCAATTGTGCAGCATGCAGCTCGCTTATAGACAGATGCGATGTGATGATTTGAAGCCATTTGCGTATTTTGCGTATCACTCACGCTGTTTGTGAAATTACGTCTCACACAAGGTTTTCAAATTACTTTATAAGTTATTTAATGAAGAAATATGAAAGTGTGTACCTCACCTTCAGCATTATAATTATTTTACCCGCGCCGGACAGAGACGGAGATGGTGCCGCTGCATGTCGTGCCAAACCTTTCACAGCAGACGCGTCATCAGCTTGAGATCGTTTTTTTTTGATCGGCCTTCTTAGAGACCGCCGATCAAACATCCCAATGTGATTATCGGCCGATGGTGATCGGTAGCCGATCAATTGGAGCACCCCAAATATATATATATATTTCTGTCATGACAACTCTCTGAGGGATTGGCATGGTAATGTACATGACAATGTTAATGTATTTGGTCTTGGCGGAATAGATCTGCTACGCTGCTGCAGCAGAGCAAGTACCGAGACTTTCTATCGCCAATACATCCACAACATGCTGCTGTAAGCATGTAAGAAATATTGCTGCTGCAAATATAACATACATGACATAACCCCATATAGCATACATGAATCACCTCATAGCAGATCTATACAGGTAGAGCAAAGTGGGAGAACTTGCACAATTGGTGGCTGACTAAATACTTTTTTGCCCCACTGTATATATATATACACACACACACATATATATATATATATATAATTAAAAAATTACTTATACATTTTATTCACTAGTGGTCTCTGGCTTTTTTTCATTTTTCTCAGATTTTTTTTTTTTTTTTAATATTTGTTTGGCCATCTGCTTAGCTGTGGTTGCTTTCATTTGGAGTATTTTTCACTTCACTATTTAAACCACCTTGTGCGGTCAGTGCGGCATGTTTCGCTGATTTGAACACTGCGTCATGCAGTATAGAGCTTTTCAGCACTATAATGAGCCTCTCTTGAGCAGAGAGTCAAGCTTACCCATAAGCTCCAGTCCCAATGGAAAAATAAGTGGCCATTGTTTGCTGAGGGTGCGTTTGCTGAATGCAAACCGGAGACAAGGCCGAAATTCTGGGGCAAGCTGACCATGCTTGCACAGCAGGAGAGCACCCTTTTGCTAGCTCTCTTTCCATTGCTTGAAGGAATATCAGCTGTAGGTAAACCACTGTTCTACTAACATGTTTGACAAAATATCCTAGGCATTTAAACAAAAACCTTTATTTTGTGGAAAACACAGTGATCAAAATTTGAGAACAGTAACCACTGTAGCACAAAAGAAGATTACAACTACAATTTTGGAGGGTTACAGCTGTCAGAAATTAGTAGGAAGTGTAGAGGCCCTCGCTTTGAATGACTTCAGCAAATCTGCGAAGAATCTAGATTCTCAGACTGCGCTTTTGTGATCTTGGTCCACTCTTCTTCCACTCTCTTCCATAGTGTGGTAACTGTAGTGGGTTTCTTAGCCATAACTTTGTTGCCAAAGATTTTCAGTCAAGCTTAGATTAGGACTGTAGGCCGGCCATTTCATTATTTCAGTATTCTTAGCTTCAAGGAACTGCTTTACCCATTTTGCAGTGTGATGGGGGCATTGTCCTGCATGAAAATTGCAGGCTGATTGGGAGATGCTTGTAGGGAAGGAACAAAATGTTTCCCATCAGACCCAAATAATTTAAACTTGATCTCATCACTAAAGTGAACTTTGGACCAGTTCTCCTCTCTCCACACAACATGCTTCTCAGCAAAGGTGAGTCTAGTCTTTTGATTCTTTCTGCTGATGAGAGGCTTGGTCACTGCAGAGTGTGTTTTCAGTCCATTTCTTTTAAATATGCCGAGACAGATCCATACCCTGTTCATCACTGAACTGGCATGCAATTCCAGCTGTGGTGTTGAACCTATTCCCCATTGATAGTCTCCTCATTATCCTGTCTTTTAATGCATCTGTCTTATGTGGATGACCAGCCTTTTTTGGGGGACTTGAATGAATTAGTGTCATTGTAAATCAATATTCGAGAAATCTCAGATTTGGAATGACCAGCTTATCTTGGAATGGCTGAAAGGGTCATCCCTTTGGCCTTCATCTTGACAACCTCCTGTTGCAGGGCTTCAGTCACCTTAGAGCAGCCCGCCATCTTGCAGACTCAGTAAAAATTGGAGGAATGCTGCCAGTTATATAGGGGTTGTCATATAATTAAGTTAGATAAATGATAATTAGCACCAGGTGCCAGATCAACACCAATAACTTTGAAATTATCTGTAAGTGTTCTCTCTCTCTCTCTCTCTCTATATATATATCCTATATAGTATAAGTAAATTATATTATATTGTATTATATTAATTATATTTAAATTAATTTATAGTATAGTACCTGTTTTGCCAGTGACTTAAGGGTTGCTATAAGCATGACATTTACTTATTCTTTGACTATTTGGAATATTGGACTGTTTTAACATTGAAAACATTTTTTTTTCCACCTTTAGCACAAATATAAGTTGTTTTGAAACAAGGTGTTTGTGGGAATGGAGATTAAATTTCAGTATTATGGTGTCATCATGAGTGGGTGTTGTTTTTAGATACTTTATGAGACATTTTTGCCTTTCAGGTGCTTTTGTACATTGTTTATTTGTAATCTTGTCTGTGACACTGAAGCCCAAAACTTCTTAAATGGATATATTCTTGGCTTCTCACAGATGTGCTATTTGTTTGTGTCCGAAGTACTTTGTTTCCATAAATGGAAGTGCATTTGTGCTAGAGGAGTGAAACATTTCTCAGCGGTGACATCCAGGGAGAGGTTGTCCACATTCATTTTGAAAACAAATGAAGAGAAATAATTGGATCAGCTAGTCTCTTACGGGTACATTTGATTACTCCCAAGTTACTTGATGTTCTGCCCTCTGAACAAAAACAAATGAGCAAAAACAAATCTTCTATTGTCAAGCGATAGATTCCCTTGAATGGTCAGATGAGTACAAGGCCTCATATGGGCCAAAAAAACTTTTTGTTGTCTCAGTCTTAATGCTTCACTGCAGCAGTTAATACAAAATGCGGCCCTCTGAACTTGTTGAACTCTGGCAGAGATTTGCAGACGTCTTCAGACTGCAATTCATGAATCATGGTCAACCAGTAGGTTCGTGAAGGGTGAAAGTTTCTAAAACATCCAGCATTGTTGATGAAACCCAAGCTTGATATCCTCATTACTATAGTGCATGGCCTGAAAACACAAACACACACATGTATGAATCATCTGACTTATATGGAAGTTTAGTCTAGTGCTGATTCCACTGAGATAATGATACACGACTCTGCAACGTCTGTTTTCTGCCCCAGTGAACATGTTAATTGCATTCTTGTATGTTGAAACCATTAAGATGCTGATATGATTAACATTGGAGAGGGACATCTGTTTGCATGACCTTTAATATGGAAACCCAGTCATTTTCTACTTCTAGTTTTGTGTTATTCCCTGCATTATAATAGCATGAGTTATTTAGTCATTTGAAAGAAACACGCTCTGCTCAGCCAGTATCACTGAAACAAATTGAAACAGCTCTATTAACAGCACTGAGGTAACTTCTAGTTTTGTGTTATTCCCTGCATTATAATAGCATGAGTTATTTGAAAGAAACACGCTCTGCTCAGCCAGTATCACTGAAACAAATTGAAACAGCTCTATTAACAGCACTGAGGTAAAAAAAGGGTAAGAATTTATGCATGTATTCATTTACTTTATTTATTTACAAAACTTTTTTTTTAAATGTGCTATTGCAGCACTATGGTCTTTTTTGAAATACCCAGGAATACCATATATTTTCTATTCTATTCTATTCTATTCTATTCTATTCTATCTAATGCAATGCAAGTATCTTACATGGCCAAAAGTATTTAGACTCTCTTTTATTTTTTGTAATAGTGGATTGATTAGTCTTTGCTTTTCACTTTATCTTGGAATGTGAAAGCAAATATTTCTGGCTCTTTATAAAGGATGGATAATCATAGTTTTGATAATCATATTAATTTTTCAGCAAGAAAGTACTGCCTTCAGTCTTTCAAACACAGTATTTGTATGTTGTCACCAAGCTTTAGGTGAGTTGATGTCTGTGTGATTACCTACTTAGCAGAGCGACAATTCTTCTATGTCCTTTTAGTCCAGTCACTAATCTTGCCATTTTTCATGATGTTCACTCTTTCAGTCCTCTAGTATTACAGTCTAATGCTGTCATTTGTACCACATTTAGCCTCTCGTGGGCATATGAGTCACTTGGCGATCTTTCTTTCTCCAAGGTATGTGTAATGGCACTTTGCTGCCCTCTAAAAAGCAGCTCTATTATGGTTCTGTAAAGCTGGCACTGCTTTCAGACGCCTCAGACCTTCCACTTAATCAGAGCTGAATTGACAAAGTCAGATGCAAAGAGGAAAAGTAAGGGAAGGAGAGTTTGTATGCAGTGCAGGTGCCAAAAAGACTATGAATTCAGCATCCACCTCCGTTATCCACTTCTTTTTGAACTTCTAAGCAGTAATGCTGACCTCAGAGGGGGGACACGGAAAGACATCTTGGGAAGTGTTCCATGAGTCACTACTTTCATTAGGTTAATTTGATGCTAAAACTGCATTACATATAATGATCTTTTGATCTGTCAGCAGTTCGAGGGTCTTACTTTGGATTATGTAAATAAAATGGATGAGATACACTGAAGGAAGAATAGATACCAAATAACAATCTCTGACAGTGCAGAAGCCCTGGAAAGAAAAAGGAGGGTTGAGCTGTTTCTGCTTGATTGGTTTTCTGTCTTCTGTCCACTGACTGAAGCTAAAGCCTGTGTTTAATCTCCTTCTTTATTGCCAGCTAGAACACTTAGAGCGATTGCTTCTGCGGTGACCTCTATCAGACAGGATGCTGGGTATTCTTGGTGCACCTCCGGGCCTTTACTACTGTAGCGCCTCTAATTGTCTACTGGATGACATCTGTGTTACGTGTTACATCATATGTTAATGTTATTTTCATTTCCTATTGCGGTGCAGATGATCCACTATTTTGAAAGGGGATGGAAGAGTTGGATTTCTCAATGAATGCCACTGGATGATGAGTAAAGGTGGCTTCACCCCATTAAGCTGAACATCATTTTACACTGTTTTCTTTAGCAGAAAATAAATAAGGTCCAGACTCCATTAATTTTCATTGAATTACATTACATGACAAAATGAATTGATTGCAACCTTTTCGAGGGGCTGCTTTATCTGTAGGCAGATGAGAGACAGGAGGAGACTTCAGCTCTATTCAGTTCTGATGAATAGTGAGGCAGTTTAATCATAAGTAACTGACCTCATGCTTATATATGCTTAGGATCTGTTGGAGATAGATTTTTTAAAATAAATATTACATTTTTTCAGCTTTGATGGGCACTTTCAGCATGGCTTATTTCTCAAAAGAATGCAATCTTGAAGAATGCAAAAATGCTTTTGTTTTTAATTATATGCATTCTATTTTTGTCGTAATTTATGTAGTGTGTATACGTTCAAAAGTTTAAGATTGTTTTTTAAACAAAAAAATGAAGTTTTATTTAGCAAGAACACATTAAATAGAACTTTCTATGTTTCTAAAATAAAAAATTATCACGATTTCCACAAAAATATTAAGTGGCATTCATATTAGCATTTTCAACATTGATAATGATAAGAAATGTTTCTTGAGCACTAAATAAGCATATTAAAATGATTTTGGAATTTTTTATATGACATGATTTTTATATGACACTAACTGTAGTAATGGCTGCTGAAAATCCAGCTTTGCCATCACAGGAATATATGTATATATTTCTAATATTATATTATATACATACTGTAATAATTGTATTGATAATGCTAATAATCCATGATAATGCAAGTAAATTGTTGAATTGGAACAGTTTGAACTGAATGCTGAAAATTCAGTATTCAGACACTATTAAAACATCTCTATCATTTCGCTTTTGTATTTGTGATAAAAGGAAGAATCATGAAACTATTATAATGACACATCTTTAGAAAACCTAAGTGGCAAATAAAAAGTGCATTAAATTATTGCATTTCCTAACAATTTTACATAAGCGCAGCATAATAAAATCAGTCTGCTAAAAGCATAATAAATCATAAATATTTGTTATACCTGTAATATTTTACATTTCATTACATTTATTTAATACATTTATATGTAGCAGACACTTTTGTTAACTAGTGTAAACTCGAACAGTGCGAATCAGGCCAGAAATTCTTTGAAAGGTGAAAGTTTTATTGCAGATGTTGTTAGTTGTTAGTTATTGCATAACTAACCATTTCCAACCTGTTCCTACGTGCAATGAGAGGTACATTAGCATCCCAAAATCTAGTTACGATCCCCATTAAGCCAGTCATCCTCGGGCTGTTGTGTGTGGGTGCATTTGTATATGTGACCCTGGACCACAAAAAAAGTCGCTGGGGTATATTTGTAGCAATAGCCAAAAATACATTGTATGGGTCAAAATTATAGATTTTTCTTTTATGCCAAAAATCATTAGTATATTAAGTAAAGATCATGTTCCATGAATATATTTTGTAAATTTCCTACTGTAAATATATCAAAACTTAATTTTTGATTAGTAATATGCATTGCTAAGGACTTCCTTTGGACAACTTTAAAGTCGATTTTCTCAATATTCTGATTTTTTTGCACCCTTAGATTCCAGATTTTCAAATAGTTGTATCTCAGCCAAATATTGTCCTATCCTAACAAACCATATATCAATGGAAAGCGTGATGTATAAATGTCACATATCGCCTTGGGTCGTGCTGATTCATGCTAATGCTAGGTCATGCCCCTGTGGCTGCTAGGACACCCAAGCGAAGCTGAAAAATGTATGTGCCATTTGATTGGGAATATTAAAAGCAGTTTGCTATAATAGCAGGGGTTTTAGTGCCATTAAATTAGTCTATTTGGTTGGAGGCATGGAGCTGCTCTCTCACAAGTGGATTCACCCTCGTTAGCACAGCACATGAAAAATGATTAGCGTAATAAATTCTTGCCAGGAGGCGGGAGAGAGGGGAGGTCCATGAAGAATGCTAGCGTACCCTAATGAAAACATGTCATGCAGAAAGAGGGACTTTTTTTTAATGATTCAGCTTTAATTCCAATAATTTATGGATGTTTTTGTAGGTTTATTTGGGATTATATCTGATTCATGCCTAAGAGGAAGTCTCACTGCTCAGTCAGCTAGTGCAGGGTGCCAATGAGAGAATTAGCAGCTTTTTTTCTTTCTTTCTTTTACCTCTGAGTCTTCAAATTGTCGGTGCATACTAGTGTGTAATGAGATTTGTGGGTCTGTGGGAGAGCACGTCTGCCCAGAATGCTTTCTGCCCTTTAACCTTTACTTCTCATTTGACACTGCTTCATTACCAAAGAACGGGGGCTTTCAAACTTTAAAATGTTCCCAGTTTGAAGTTCTACTTGTGAGGACTAAAATATAATGGTACCTATATATATACAATACAATTTATGTATAAAAAAATATAGTAATATTGGTTTATACATACCCCAGTTAGCCTCTTGTGGACCCCAGTTTTGAGGGTAAAGGAGTGAATGAGGAGGATCTGGGAAATATGTAAGCTGTCTGTCTTAGCTGACTTTCCCACTGACTGTAAAGAGAACAGACACTCTCTCTGGCTTGTCTGTGTGTGGTATATCCATCATCACTCATAGAGGGCCAGGCTGTAGGAATCCACCCTATAAAGCTGCTGATAACCCCGCTGTCTTTCTGCTCCCAGGCATGATCGCTGTGATGTGGGGAGGTTTTCACTGCAGGGCTGTGAAAACCTGTTTGAATATGTGTGTCTAACTCAAAATAAGTCCCTCCTGGTCCTTGCTCTTGCTGCTTTTAATGAGCAGAGTGTCTTGCACCAATTTATAGCTTAGAGTAAATCGAATTTGTGTTGTAGCCTCACTAGGGATGTTCATTTCAACCGTTTATCTGTTAACCGACCGTGAAGAATTTTGACTGATTAATACAATACAGGTTTTTTTTTTTTGTTGTAATTTATCCAAATATTTATAAAAGGTTTGCTGCATGGTTGAAATACGCTACGTGTATAAAAAAATCGTTTTTTAGAGAAAAAAAAAACATAAGTTGATTCTAAGTCGCATTTTATTATTTCATTCACAAATAGGCAATGCCGACACGAAATGTTTACAAACATTATAATAAACACTGTAAACATAGCTAGGCTATTTTAGTTCCCCTCACTCCACAACAAATCCGTTCAATTAACAGTATTTAGAAAAGAACAAGAATTAAAAGTATAAGAAGCTATAGCTAAACGACAAGCCAAAACGAATTAATTTAGGCTAAAACTAAACTGAAACCAATGTTGGGTCTCTCATTCGACACAAAATCAAATGTTTCCGTATTCAAGATGTATTTGAATGCCAGAATATTATTTATTATGTAGCGTACTTCACTCGCGTTCCAATATCCACGTAAAACAAAATGGTTTGCATAACATCATTCACGGCGGTACGGTGATTAACGGCACAGATTTTACTACATATTAACTGATAATGAGCAGGCTGCATTGTCAAGGTAGCAATGCTTAACTGTGCGGCGCCAGCGCAATCATTTGAATTGTTTACTTCTAACAGTGGAAGCAACTACTCCTTTTAGTCAAAGATAATCGGAATTGTAAAAGGTTTGCCTTTATTTGTGTACATTCACAATAAAAACAAATATTTGTGCTTTTGTAAAATAAGCCTAAAGAAAAATAGGATGCTGCTTTCTGCCGTCTGGTTTCCTTTCGCACAGCACAAAAATGGAACTGAAACTCTGCATACTAGCTATAGTTTTTCTTTCATTTTCTTAATTTATTATTTAAGTAAAAATATATTTCTCGTATAGGCCTATTTATCGTTATATATATATAGGCATATAGCCTAGCTTTATTATGTTTTTCTCCGCTGGCAGAAGTGCTGCAGGTGCGTGATGTGATATGAAGACCATATGAATCCTCATGTTCTGTTGTTTGCTGCTTTTTGCGCATGTAAAATTAATTCCCGGGAAGCAAATGTTAGTGTTTTTTAACGGCTCACAGACACGTATCCATTCTAATTTAATTAAACTTGAATTTAAAATCGTCTTGTTGGTAAACGGTTAATAATTGGCTAACGAGTGTCTGTTGTCGGTTAGGAAAAATAACCGAAATGAACATCCCTAGGCCTCACCAAATCGATCACTTAAATTTGTATGCTGCCAGTGAGTGGGCAACTTGTCACAAAGTTATAATTTGTGTCCAAATGCACTGATTTATGAGGATATGAAACCTCTCACTTATTTAAACTGATTATAGGTCAAGAATTTCTCTTCATGGCGCCTTGTAGACGCTCATGATGGATTATTTAATCTGACCACTCACACTAAATGAAACAAGACAGTCCTAAAATGATTGGGAATTAGAGCTGTATAGCGTGAAATTGCAGTATTGTGAGAGTTTGTGCTCTGAGTGAAAGAGATCCTTTTGCATTTCCATCCATGTCATATAGTTATACCCCCTGTTGGCTGTGAATGCAAATGAAGATGGACCATAGAAGCAGATCGCAGTGTCTTCATGAGATATGCAGAGAAAATACACATGCAAGCCACTGCATGTCTGAACTCTTCATTTAAACTCAAGGCCAGTTTTCCACATTGCTTATAAGTTACAAGAATGTATGTAAATAAATAATCTATGTTTCTGTCTGTCTTATTTTATTTTTCTAAATGTTATATTTAGGTTTGATATTGCCAATGCCATTGATATTATCTATCATCCATTTGTCTATCTGTCTGTCTATCCATCCGCCTGTCTTGTTTGATTTTTCTAAATATAATATTTGAGTTTTATATTATAATTTATATTATCTTTGTCCATCCGTCTGGATCTGTCTTATTTTATTTTTCTAAATGTAATAAATGGGTTTTAAATGGTCATTTATATTATCTATCACTCTATCTATCTGTCTGTCTATCTTACTTTCAAAATTTAATGTTTAGGTTTTATATTGTCATTTATATTATCTATCCGTCCTTCTGTCTGTGTCTGTAATTCTGTTAATCTGTCTGTCCATCCACCTGTCAAACAGATCTATCTATCAATCGTATTGGTACAGCTCTAGTCTGATG
Source organism: Sinocyclocheilus grahami (assembly GCF_001515645.1). Classification (NCBI taxonomy): domain Eukaryota; kingdom Metazoa; phylum Chordata; class Actinopteri; order Cypriniformes; family Cyprinidae; genus Sinocyclocheilus; species Sinocyclocheilus grahami. The sequence goes on along the minus strand of NW_015505356.1, from coordinate 1,198,122 downwards.
TACTTTTTGTGTAAGCAGTATGTGTTTGAAAAGGCTGTGGCTTGTACTTGATGTACCCGTATTATGCTACCTGCTTATTCTCAAGGCCTGTTTGAGTTTAAGAGGATTTAACAGGATTGTTCGGTCAGAATTACACAATGGAGTAGAAATTTTTGCCAAGTCTGCCCGACTTAAACATAGTTGAATGGAGAATAGCTAAGCCACATGGCTCCGCTTAACTCAGTTATGTGATGTCAAGCCAAAAAAATGAGCTGATTTACATAAAAAGGAAAGTCTGAAAAGTCTTAAATGCAAAGGAAATCTAATGTAGAGGGCACTTAATGTAGAATAGTCTCAGAAGTTCTCTCAAATGCAAATAGGGTCCATGACCTTTAGCTCGGGAGTTAAGTAGTGTCAAGGCTACTGCGGGCAGAGGAGATACATAGATAGCACAAGTAGCATTTGAGAGTTAGCAGTGTCACAGAAAAGGGTAATTGATCCACAGTCTGTATAAATTACACAGAGTTGTCAGCTCTTGTGACTAAAGAGCTTATGATGTTGCTTTAGGGTCTTTCTCAAGCAAAACTTTTAAGACCCCACTTGATAAGCGTTGAAACAGGAAGTCTGGTTTTGGGGCATATCAAAGGTGCAGTCTTTTTCAAATTGTCATAATTTGCTACTTACTAGCCGGTATTTGGTTTAGGTGTTGTAAAGAAAGACAAGATCCCTCCGAAATCACATACTGTCTTGTAGGTACTACATTTGATTTGAACTTTACTTTGCAATGTAAAAAAAAAGTATGTAATCCAGGTCATTTTGCACACTTTTTATGAATATATGAATTCGGACATACTACTTATCTTGCATACTGTTTTGTAGGCATATTTGAAAGCAGGGGCATTCTTGTTTTGGAGAACATTTAATAGGACAGCTATCTGGGGAGCATTTACTTCAAAAATCTGTGTAGTTCAGGATGATGCAATCAATTTTGGTCTGTGAAGAAGAAGTGTGTATATGCTATATACTAATTTTGTCACTTTTACACTTGTACTATATGTAGATGACCTCAGGTTTAGTAAACATGGACTAAATGACGCAAAGCTCTGCTATATTGTTTGCTGTAAAAACGCATTCAGAAATATCCAGTTATTTCTGAGTGTGAGTGTGCCAGTTTAAAAACATTGGTACAATTTATGTTTTTAAAACAAGTTTTTAGCCTTCTCTGTCTTCTCTCCCTCTATCCATGCACTTGTGTCCCTGGTGGACCTCTGTGTTTGGGGGCCTGTTCAGGGGAAACTGGAGTTGTACTGCTCTGCGGTGATACAAATGTCCCCCTGCAAGTTCAATAAGCCCTTTGTTTTCTCTGTTAATGCTGCAGTGGAGTTCAAGTGCCCTCTCTACTGTGACTCCCAAGCAACTTTTAGACTCTTTCACTTTTATTGTGACCTGCCAAAGCCACTGGGCCCAGAATATTTGACACAGACTAATTTTGATAGGTTTGTGTTCAAGGCAACGTTTATGCAAAGTAACCCAAAGAAGTTCATACACAATTCATTACAGTTTTTTAAAATAAGTTTACCAACCAGTATTTAAAATTAAATGGTAATAATGTCAAATTTGGTAAATTTCAACTTTATTTATTTAATTTACGCTATTTATCTCTGAATATTTCCGCAGACCTCTAGCACACTTCTAACCTCTAACAAACTCCTGGTCCACAATAGAAGTATAGAGATACAATAAGGTCCTTCCACTGATTATGCACATTGTGTTTGCAATCTGTGACGAAAGCAGCATGCAGTGCGCAACAACGTACCCCACCTTCCTGTCTGATGGGAAGCCCCCTGCTGTGAACATATTGAATGCTCATGTACTGTACTTCAAAGGATGCCGGATTACAGAAGTTATAATAGTCTAGATGCTCATAAATGAGTCATTGTTTTCTTCTCAATCATTTCCTGTCAGCTCAGACTCAAGCTTGCAATTGTCTGAAAACCTAGTGAGTCACAAACGTAAAGTAGAAAAGACACTTAATTTGCTTATATTCTTCTGTGAAAAGCAAAAATGTGTAGCCAGTAGCCCCTCACTGCAGAACACAAGATCCAGGGGGCGTGAATGGATCCACATCTAAGGGGTGGAGATTGGTAGGTTTAGGGGTGGAGATGGGTGGGTTTAGGGATCAGGGGGTAGAGATGGGTAAGTTTAGGTATATGCAAGGTGGGAGAAGAACCACACCCCCTGGATCTTGTGTTCTGCAGTGAGGACCATCTCAAAATGCACCTGGTCTATGTTATACATATAATAGAAGTGAGCAAGAACTGGGGCTTTCAAACTCCAAAATGACACAAATAGAACTTTACAATACCATGAAAGTGGTACATATGATTTATGTTTGAGGAATGGTCATTCTCTCCATTTCATTCCCAAAATAGTTTGGTAAATGTTCCCTTTAGTTGTAAAACTCAGGTAAATGTTTTTTTGTTTTTTTTTGCAGGGATGACAAAGGATCTACAGATCTTTGGGATCTGAAATGGAGTGAGGTATTTAGAGAGATACTGAGAAACAGATTTGACTAAGTTTACTCAGACCTGCGATGAAATGATGATGTGAATGCAACTGTCACAGGTGTAGGCTTAAGTGAAGGTTTAGTGAGTCAGTACCTGTTGTTAAAGGCTTTGCCTTTGGCAGGTTCAATAAGGGCCTGTTGTGGAGTTGCTGTCTGCTTTAATTTGCGTTGGTAAATTAATTCTCGCACACACACTCATGCTTTATAGATGAGACCTGGTTTGTAGTCAGTGTCAGTTACCCGCAATCTGCAACAGAGTGGAGGTTGATATGGCGACAGCGTGAGCGCATGGAACAAGTATGTGTGCTTGTGTGTCATCCAGGTGCTTCACTCACCTATAATGGAGTGATCTTAAGCCACGGGAAACATGATGATTTAGCTAGTCTTTTGTCTGGAAAAGCAGCAGTGATTATCCTAAAATAAAGGATGTGGGTGATCTCACAAAGAAAATCAGGTCACAGTTTACCCCCTAATAAAAATAAGTGATTTTTTTATTCAATAAGCACAAATTGTCATTTCAGTAATGTGAAAATATTCCTGTCTGACAAAAGGATTTTTTCTGGAAAAGCAGCAGTGATTATCCTAAAATAAAGGATGTGGGTGATCTCACAAAGAAAATCAGGTCACAGTTTACCCCCTAATAAAAAATAAGTGATTTTTTTATTCAATAAGCACAAATTGTCATTTCAGTAATGTGAAAATATTCCTGTCTGACAAAAGGATTTTTAAAATTATTATTACATTTACATTTATACATTTGGCAGATGCTTTTATCAAAAGGGACTGTGCATTCAACTATTACATATTATTATGTTATCATATTATCTTGATTATTAAAATCAGCACCTTTTAAATAAGCAGCCTACTACCATTGTGTATAAATGATAATACTGAATACAGTGTAAATACATTTTGAAATTATTCTATTCTGTTTTCTTTTTATCATATTTAAAATATTTTTTAAATTAGAAAAATAAAAATATACATTTTTACATAACATCTCCCCTTTTTTTGCATTACTGTCCTCCTTTTTTACGTCACATTTTGATGGTCATAAAAATGCATAGAAAAGATATTGCTTTACGATTAATTTGATGCAAGATGTCTTTTTATTTTGTAGTGACCTTCTGAATGTAATCCTACAGTTTATTAAATACGTATGCGGTCACAGACAGAAGGTAATCTGCTTTTGTTTGAATGCAGGTGAGGAATGTGACGGCTCAGCTTCATCAGATATTGCCTGTTAAGCTTTTATGTCTCCACTTCATTCTGTTCCATTTTCCTCTATCCCACGATTCCCCAGTCTCCCCAATGTTTGCTGCTTTACCACTAACCAATGCTAACCAGTGTTTTTCTTATCTTTCTCCTTCCTTTTCACCTCCTGAAGATCATAGAATGATCAGTGCAGGTAAGCACAGCTTTTAGTAACTTCTTGAATGCTTAATCTCTGGCTTGCTTAGATGTTTTACTTAAATCCACTTTTTGCTCTGCAGAGCCTGAAACTTATATACGGCTCTATCATTGGTTGCTTTATAAACTTCCTCTCTTAGTTGGGCGAACAGCCAAGGATGTGTTTTTGAACTTGTGTTTGCATTCCATGATGATTTGGAATAATTCCTTCCACCCAGCATTGTTGTCACCCATATTAAGTGAATGGCATTATCCGCCACAGTCCTATCTGAGGGAAAAGGCCAGGATAGAGAGCCTCTTTGAGTAGGTGGCTTGTGAGGAATCTAAAAGCCTGAGAAGAATGAGCAGGGCCTTTTTTTTTCAAAAAGTGGCTGATAGCTGTGCCAGGCTTTAATTGAAAATGGTGGTAATGAGTGTGTGAAAGATCAATGTGGTCTCCGCGCGCACAATCTGCAGCCAAACCCCTGGAGTGTGGTTAAAAGATGGAGGGCCCTTCCCCGTTCACCCTGTGCACTAATAGTCCCCACTTTAGTAAACGGGAACAGGAGAATTTTTCTCTCCCAGGAGTCTGAATGAGAAGAATCAATGAGAGTGTACCATGTCCGAAAGTCAGCGCGATGAGAGGAACTAGAGACGGATAAAAGGAGAAAAAAAGAAGCGAGTGTTGAAAAGGAATGGACTCCTGTACTAGGAGAGAGAAGTTATTCAATGAAACACAGTAGCTCCTCCATTGGGTCTTGCACTTTTTCTTTTGAGATGTTTTGCTGATTAATTTTGCTTCAGTTGCCCGTAAAGTAGAAAGATTATAAAAAGATTATAAAATGTTTTTGCATTTATTCTAAATGTATTTTTGATATCTATTTATCTATTTAGATTATCTATATATCAATTTCAGGTGGGATTTAAAATATATATATATTTTCACTTTATATGGTGAAATTTATTTTTCATTGAAGCTCAACAAATTAAATGCTTTATTGTTAATTTTAATTTACATTTTTTTCAAGGCTGTTTCAAGGCTATATATTATTTAAGAGTTTAGATTGTTCTAAAGCCATAATTTTGATATCTTAATACAAAGTTCCTGAATTACTATTGCAGGCTAGAACAAATATGTATTTAAAATACAGAGAAATAACAGATAATAGTATTTCTTTTAAATTAATTTTAAGAAATTAGCGCAGGAAGCGTTTTTTTCCTTAGGCATTTTGTTAAAGTTGAGAGAAATCATCTGTTAGGATAGAATTGTTAAGAATCATTCCACCATTGAGCTGCACTGAATGTGGAGGTTTAGGAAAGTGATTTTCGTCTCTGTCTCCCTCATATATAGGCTCTTGCGCACCCCCTGAGTTGACTTCGTGAACTCTCTGGTACAGGTACCTGTACTTTGTGAATCTCTTAATTTATGTGTAAATAGTCTGCTCTGACCCGGTTATCTTAATATTCAGCAGTGTCCAGTTTATAAGTAATAGAGACAGATTTAATTTGGCTTTGTAGGTGTGGTTTAGGGTGATTGAGTCTGTGAATGTACGTGTGGTGCCCCGTATGGCGGCAGCTGTTGCCTGGAGAGCTCATTAACTGCAGAGATGTGACTTCTCTCTTCCTTCCATTACAGATATGCAAACACATAAACAACTACCTGCAGGGAGCAGCCCTGATGATGGCGCCCGGCACCAAGACACACACACAAACACACACACATCTCAGCCACAGGCATGCTAGTGAATTACTGTTAGTTCTACAACACCACAGACTGAATTCTCATCATTATCTGCTAGTAGCTCTTTTGTTTACTGGCTGTGATTGCTGCTTCACACATCCCATAATAATCCTCTAGGAGATAAAGAGGCACGGTTATTAAGTTTTTAATTTGAACACAGCAAAGTTTTCATTGTTCTTCAGCAGCAGACAGGCAGTCATTTAGCCATCATTGAGAGCACATGCTGTTCCTCTTAGAATGAAGGATGATGTTTTATGTAATTATTCAGCTTTCTGAAACGCTTGATATTTTTAAAAATAAATTTGTATTATTATTTTTTTTAATAGTTGTTTAATTGATTAATTATACAGACTTAGTTTCACATATCTGTGATCTTCTTTTATATATACTTCTTGAATTTTAAATGATTATTATTATTATTAATGATGTTATTATTATTATTATTACTAAAATACTATATTTTTTATTTTATTACTACAATAGTATTATTGCAATAGTAATATATATATATATATATATATATATATATATATATTTATAGTGGTGTTTTATTTTTATAATTTAAATGATTAATAAAAAAATTTGTTTTTCATAATAGTAACTTCTTATTATTACTATCATTATCCTTGAAATTATACCAAATGTAACAAATCAATACATTTATATATTGGGGTGTTTTATTTTTATAATTTAAATGATAAATAAAAAAAATTGTTTTTCATAATAGTAACTTCTTATTATTACTATCATTATCCTTGAAATTATACCAAATGTAACAAATCATTTATATATTGGTATTGTTTAGTCATATTGAATTGAATAGTGGTATTTATTTTAGTTACTGTTTTATAAAATATATTGCTGGAGTGATTTTACTAGTTGTAAGGATTCTAAAGCTTCACTTTTTCCCTAACAACATCCATTACCCATGTTGAAATCACTGTAGCGCACCTCAAGTGGCTTTTTTCTTTATTTTACCGAGCTAACCGTACAAAACCTCACTGACAGTGTCTGTAACTCCGACGGCTCCTGAGGTTCAATGAGGCTGTTTGTTACCCAGCTCTCTGAGGTGTGAAAAACCCTGCCCCATTTCTTTTGTCACCATGGCAGGGCCACATATAAACACCATCCAATAAACACTCCACCAAAGCACAGTGTGGGCCTTCTGTTGTCCCATTAGATCCACCTCACCTCGTTCATTCCCCCCC
>NW_015505356.1:1189210-1190912 GCF_001515645.1 Sinocyclocheilus grahami | reverse complement strand
CCTTCTTTTTCCCCCTTAAACCCCCCCCCCCCCGTTCCTTCCCCCCCCCCCCTCCACATTTGATGTGCTTTTTCTTCTTCGTCTTCCAGCTATCAGCCTACATTTTTATGTCACACACTGAACCTCACCTAGCCTTTTGTTCAAGCCAAATGAGAAATCCCTTTTTTCCAAAGCCACAAATTTGCTGACCGACAGGTCCCTTTGTAGTCATCCCCCATGTTTTTCCATCCCTCCTTCATTGCTGAGCAGCCATTCAGTCATTTCTAAGAAGCTCCATTAAAAATGCATGCATGTTTTGTTGGCAGGGCCTATGTTAGATTGAATGAATTCCTCAGGTAGGAGAGGAAGTCATGTACAGAACAAAGTCAGATTCATTGTGCTCTTTATCTCACAGCGAGAACGGCGATAATATGTTTAGTGTTATCTCGGGCACCTGGGAGATTGCAATTATGCAGTAGTGAGGAGTGAGTCCCGTCGAGTGGCGCTTGGGCTTTGGCGCAGCCAGTAGCTACATTTTTAGATTCATTAGTTACTCACTGCTGTCTGTCACAATGACTGATGCTGTTTTCAATTATTCAATTGGCACCAAATCTCACTAAACAAACGGAAGTGTTTGGGTGTTCCTGCTGAATGCAGATTTAGGTAATTATCATGTTCTGTTGTGAGTTATAGTTCATTTTTTTCATATTTGAAATTGTTTTGACAAAGGATTAGGTTTGTTTGAGAGATTGAAATCCAACCAGCAAGTTTGCAAGGTCTCTTTTTTTTTAGTATCTACTATGGTCCCCTTCATCCGGTCTGTCATGGCTTTTCTTTTTCCTCCCATAAACCACCTCCCATGTTAAAGGGATAGTTAATCTAAAAATGAAAATTCTGTCAAAATTTGCTCATCCTCATGTCAACTAGTATGATATTCTATGTAACATAAAAGGAGATGTTTAGCAGAATGGTCACACTGTTATTTTCTGTACAATGAAAGCAAAAGTTGATCAGAGGCTGTCATGGTTAAAAAAGTAGCAAGCCATGTAACTTTTATCTACTTTTTGTGTTGATTTTTGTCCTCATTGTTGTCCTATTCGGAGCCTCGAAAATCCTTGGTCACTATTCACTTTTATTGTAAGGAAAATGAGCATGTCATTTTGCTTTCTAAGGAAAAATTTTAATCATACAGGTCTATGTTATTATAGTTTTGAATTTTTAATAAAGTTTAAATTTTTAAAAAAACATTACAAAACATAAATTTTTCTTTGTTTTCATTTCATTTTTAATTTTAGCTTAATTTTAGTTTTTTTTTTATTTTTTTTTTATTAATATTTTTGGAGGCCTAGAATAGTGAAATGTGTTATATGGAGGCACTTTTATGTTTAAAGGGGTCCTATTATGCTATTTTACAAAGTCTTGATTTTGTTTTGGGGGTGTACTAGAACATGCTCTCATGCTTGGTGGTTCGAAAAACGCATTATTTTTCACATAATTTACATTATTAAAATACCTTTCTCCCCAGGCAGGCACAAACGGCTCGATTAGTTCCGGCTTTGATGAAGGTCCGCCTTCCGAAGAACAAAATGTGTTGTGATTGGTTAGCTGTCCCAGTGCGTTGTGATTGGAGAACAGCTTAGACCGTGTTTCAGTACTGCCCCGTCTCTTGCTCTGTCTTTCAACAAAAGCTTTTGGGAATCCGGCACTTCTCACTCGTGATGTG
>NW_015505356.1:1188790-1189088 GCF_001515645.1 Sinocyclocheilus grahami | reverse complement strand
CACTTACAGTCAAATATAACAAACGTATGAAGCAATAAGAGAAACACACAAAATGTACAGAGCAGGGGTACGCAAGGACTGGAAATGAGAACAGCTGTTCTAGACATGCCAAAAATTTGAGGCTACAGCACAGCAGCTCTTCTACTTCGTCGTCTCGTCTGATGCGCTGATATTGCGCTCATTCAACCAAGCTTTCTAACCACAACCGCGCCCCTCCCCACCCCCCAAAAATCGAATTTTTGAATTCGAATTTCTGTAGGCGGGAATTATTTGTAATGAAATTCTAATGAGCCGCTTG
>NW_015505356.1:1145696-1188780 GCF_001515645.1 Sinocyclocheilus grahami | reverse complement strand
CGTTTGCTGTAGTTCTTGAAAATGGATTTTTAAAAAACTAAATATCTCCCTTTGCAGTGGACTTTGAGATTTGTAACTTTCTAGATCTTTTTTATGCCCGAACATACACACTACACACTGACTAAAATTAAAAAAGTGAAAAAGCATAATAGGACCCCTTTAATACATACAGGTTGATTTTTTGTTATGTTTTAGAATATACCACTTATATTAAAATATTTTATCCCCCCCGCAACTTTTGTGAAGCTTTAAAGTGCCAGTCACCACAGAAGAAAGTCAATCATATAGGTTTGAAAAGACATGAGGGTGAAAAAATTATTTAATGAAAACATTTTAATATTAAACTATCCCTTTAAATGTTTAGGCTAATTTGAAAATGCTTACAGCTTACAGCTGCCAGTAACAGTAGAGTTTAAAAGCCCAGTTTAACACATTTTCTTATGTGTAAATCCATTTCACCTGCTATTTTCCCCTTAAAATCAGCACAGAAATGCATGACAGAAATCATCAGCACATTCCTGGGCTTTCTCATTACTCAAAAGTTGCTTCCACTCATTCTCCATGTTTTCTTTAGCACTATTCACCCGAAGGCATGCCTTATTCGGTCAAGGCCATGAAATTTAGGCTCCCGTTCAAGTTGAATGTAATTCTAATCCCAAACCACCTCTCCTATTTTCTTTCTTTTTTTCTCATTCTCATTTCAAATTCCCCCTCTTTTTGACACCTTTCACCATGTCTGAGTGGCACTCAAATTTAAGTTTTATAGCAGTTGTTGTAGTGGCTTGTTTAATTGGCTGAGGGCCATCGCTCATCCATGAGGCACTCAGCCATACACTATGAGTCATACCATCCATGCACTAACCAGCAGCTCCTCCTGGGGCAGCAGAGGAACGTTTAGCAGTTTACTGTCAGAGTGTTTAGCCAAGTCTGTATATGTTCTTAGTGTAGTGTGCAATACAAACATCCTACTGGCCTTATAAGCCTCCGCCTGTTCCACATCATGGTTTTTCTTTTGTGAAGACCTCAAGGCTTGTTTCAGCAGGAGATAGATAAACCATAATAGTCTGTTTTATTGTCTGTGTTGAATGTTCACTCTTGGTAATTACTGTTGTTTTGATCTCCAGGGTGAGTCAGTGAGGGTAGTGATGAAATCTCATAGGTTCTGGTATGTTTTGAAAGGCATGAGGGTTTCTTCCCTACAAAAGCAAAACACAGTAATTGTGAGTAAAATGTGATTGAGTTTTAGTTGTAATAATAATAATCATGTAATATTTATTATAATAATAATAATAACTATTATTATTGTAGTAGTCAGTGGTGTACTGTAACGAAGTAATAATACTCCGTTACAGCACTTAAGTATATTTTGGGAGTATCTGTACTTTACTTGAGTTTTTATATTTCAGCCAACTTTTACTTTTACTCCAGTACATTTCCTAATTGAATGTATACTTTTACTCCGATACATTTCCCCGAAGCATATTCGTTACTTACAACAAAATAGTCAGAAGTCAGAAGAACACGGACTGCAGGAAAGCAGGTTTGACGTATCAGTGGTCTGGCGCTTGCAAGTTAGACTCATGCTCATGTGCAAACAAGTGCGCGCACAACCGCGGATAATTCATTTTCCACTCAAGTCGAGGCTGAGGTATGCGATATACAGTATATCTTCTGCGATAATATGGTAAGTGTTGTTGTAATGATGTGCGATCTGACATTATCAAGTAAGCTATATCACCAAATCACACAGCGAGTGCACGCACGTTGATTTATTAGTCTATTAAAACTCAAAATTCCAGGCATTCTAAATTGTAGATGGCAAAAATGCTTCTGTATGCTTTTTATAATTATGTAATTTAATATAGTTAACTTAATCAATATCACACAATGATTACTGTTTTTCTGCAGATATCAGCATGAACACATTTAATAATCATTTTATACAAGTTCAGTCAAGCAATAAGTGACTTACATTTTAGACATAATATTGCTTGTTTTTGCTCAATTTTGCCAACGAAAATAGTTCCAAACAAAGATCACAGCGCTGTTTTGCATCTCTGAGCAAAGGACGATGTTTACTTATTGAATGAATCAGCTTTTTGAACGAATTGGTTGAATAAATGATTCAGTGATTCACTCATTAACACAGTCACATGCTTTGTTTCTGAATGAATCAGTCGTTTGAATGAATCGGTTGAATCTCAATGACTCACTCATTAACAGTCACTTGCTGCCACCTACTGGCGGTTTTAATTTCACATTTCGACTATTTTTTTATGTTTTAAAATCATTTCAAATAACATTATTCAACTTTTATGTTTAAAAACAAAACATTATTTATTCATCTGTAACTGCAGGTTAAACGCATCCATGTCCCCTCTGAGATAGGCCTACATTAAACTGTGTAAATACATCTAAATGCTATTTCAGATGAAGATTCCAGAAATGTTTTCTTATGTTGGAATGAAAGACACTTAAGTATCGGATGAAGTGCTTCTTGTTCTTACCCAAATATGCAAAATGGAAGAAAGAGTTAAAACTGAACACACTCTTGCTACTCAAGCTGTGTATGAACATTTTATATATATTATTTATTTGCTTCTTTTCCATTTTTCATGTACTTGTACTTTTACTTTCAATACTTAAGTACATTTAAGATTTAAAAAATACTTTTCGTACTTAAGTACAATAAATATCACATACTTTAAGACTTTTACTCAAGTAATATTCTAAACGGTGACTTCAACTTCTACCAAAGTCATTTTCTGGTAAGAAATCTGTACTTTTACTTGAGTATGGCTTTCAGGTTCTTTATACACCACTGGTAGTAGTTTTAAAGCTGTAATAAAGCTGTAATAAAAAAACATTATTGTTATTAATCATATTAATGTCAATTGTGCCATGTATAGTTAAATACAATAACAATATTATAATAATTTTGTAATATTAAATTATTACAACATTATTATTTAATTAATTTCACGTTTTCTCAATCTTTGAGATTGTATATTTACCGTGTTTGTCTTTGTAGGGCAAGTTAGATTGTTTTGTTGTTCTGTACAGATCTCCTGGCAATAAGTAATGCTTTAGGAATGAAATCAGCCACATATTCCTCATTCCTGGTCATCAGAATTCCAGAATTAGCAGCATTAAGATGACTAATTGGTGTTGATGTTCACCACAAAGCCTTTTGAGACCTCGCCAACCTGCCTCTTCTCGTAAGGAGTCACCACAGATCTCTCCGATTACATACACATTTGATTAGACTAAGTCATGATTGATTACTAAAGGAGACAGATTGTGTTATTAACATCAATACATAAAGATAAGATAAAGAGGTACAGGAAAATGTTCAAGGTAGCAGGTAGCTGTTTTTTCATGTGACAGGTGTGGAGGAAACTAGCCAGAATAGCCCTTACATTTGCAACATTTGCACAGAGCGCCTATTGCCATCTGGTGGCCACTGAAGGTATTGCTTCTCTTGCATGTGCACCATTTACAGTCATGCTCTCTCTACCTTGCCATGAAGCAAGCGAGAACAGAGTTCAGCTCAGGTTGGATATCTGCATATACCTCGGAAGAAACACTGCACTGAAATGGGATACGTGTGACATCCATACACACTGGATGTCTTTACATAAAAGATTCTTTGTTGGTGCTGATGGTTCCACGAACACACAAAAGGTTCTTTATAGTGGGAAAAGGTTCTTTAGATTGTCAAAATGTTCTTCACACTATGCAAAAATGGTTCTTTTAAGAATTGTTCACTGAAACGTTCTTTAGGGAACCAAACATGTCTCTTCTGTGGCATTGATGTGAAAACCCCTCTTTGGAATCTTTATTTTTAAGAGTGTACTGTACATAGTTTGTACTAGTCAACTAATCGTAGTTTGTTTGAGTGTAGCATTTTCTTTTTCTGTGATGTTATCATTATTGTTTTCCATGAGGTAAACTGTATTTTCAGGCTTATCCTCAAGAGGGCGCAGCTGCACCAACATCGATATGCACTGCTTATTAGCAGCTGTATTGATTTCATAGCTGTTGTAGGTACATAACAACGAGATCCTAAATCCTGTGGAGGTCAACCTACAGATCTCTCTTGCACATCATAATCTATACTCCTGCCCACACTCTCAGAGAGATCATTACGCAGATGGATAACTGAATGCAATTGCTTTATGTAGCAAATGCCCCATTGATTTCATGTCTCTTTACGGTTGACGGATGGAACAATACCGTACACGGCTGTTAGAGGATAAGGCTGATTGTGTTGATCAGATAATGAGCGATGACCCTAGAGGTCACCGTGTCTGAAATGTGAAGATGAGCTCGGACACAGTAAAAGACTGTTTAACATTCAGGCAAGGGACTTGAGGTTCACCCCCACCCGGTTTGGTGTTAAGTGGGGGGTCCATCTGGTGTGCAGACATCTATGATCCCCAGTGCTGTACATTAATAGAAAATCCTGGCTCCTGTCCATAATTTATCCCCTTGATTTCTTTCCTCCCTCCTTCTACTCCCATATCTGCTCCCCTGCTTAAATGCTCACATCGTCAGCATATCCTCTGATGTGTGAGGGGAGGCTCCAGGGGGTCTGCTCAAATGGGGCTGAGGTCTCCATTAGGCTGCCTGACGGAGCCGGTCTTTCGGCAGCAGACAGGCGTGATGGAATTGCTCACCCTGACCCTGATCCACCTGCCCCCCCCACCTTCAGTCCATCGCCAAAAAAACAATGCCCAGTACCTCCCTTCGGCCCAGCTACAAGAGACAGGGTAAATGATGCACCCAGCAAGCACATTTATTTTAAAGCTTGTGATAAAATTTTTATCCGACATACTTATTTTTAACATATTTATTTGCTAAATGGTATCCTGTTGTTAACGTATCTGTTTTTTGATGTTTGATACACTTCCTTATGCAACCTGGCACTATATTAGGCATTGCCAATACTTTTTCTTCACGTACAGTGTTTACCGATAACATAAAATAAGTGTTAGTGAGAAATAGATTTCAGTGATGAAATATGTTGTTTTTTTATTTTTATGCAAAACCAATTTGCTGTTCTGATTGCGATCTAAAAGTCATGTAAATCTAGACAAACTGGTATATAGTTGTATTAACGTTGTATTAACAACAGTCTTCTGGATTATTTTTGTAGTAAAAAAAACCCCCCCTGTTTTGTTTTTGAGGTAAAAAATAATATGTGTTTACTACAAAAAATAAACTGGATCAAACGTTTGTTGGGTCGCTTTTGTTTTGAGGTTATTTCAAGGCTTTTGTTTGTTGGTTTGTTTTACAATCTTTTTATTTGGTAGTATAATATTAAGATGTTTATGCAACAGAAGCAACTTTTCTCTATGTTGCTGTTTGGTTCTGATCATTTTTGGTATGTATATTGCACATCATATTTTGTTACATTTAATTGAATGTGTGGTTGCTAGAACCGTAAAATATTGTTCTGCAGTGTAACCTAACATCAACCAAAACGGAACACTGAAAAATGTGTTTTCTGCTGCAGAGCGTAGACAGCTGGGTCAAAGCTCTTCAGATTACACATTCTGTTTCTATTGTGAGACCACTGTTAGGTAGTATTTCAATGAGTATGACTAATACTGAGGCTGCTGTTATTTTACCCACATTTCTTTTGTGACACTGTAAATGTGTGAAAGATATCATCACTTTACAATGCAGCATTTAAAAGAAGGAACCCTGCCGTGAGGGAGCGTACTGTAAAAATAGGAGAGGCATGTGGAGTTGCTGCTTAAGGAACCCGTTAGTTACCCCCCCACACACCCCTGCTTACACTTCATAATCTCAATCAGCGTTTTGACACTGATTAATTCTGCTGTTGACACATTTCTGGCTGTCATGCTGACTTACCCATCATAGTTGTTAATGCTAGCACTCTTGTATGTGTCAAAACGGAGAATGAATGGGAAGCGTGACAGATATGAATAGTGATACGCTTGAATCACTTGCTCTATTGGAATTAGCCTTATACATATTCCTCATACATACTAGCCCTATACATACATATTCCTCATCCCATTCCAAACCTGTTTGAATTAAAATTTTTCCCTTTGCTTAACACACACACACACACACATTTCTTGTTCTAGAAGCCATTTCACTTGGATATATGTCACAGTTAGGGAAGAAAAGACAATAGCAACTTCCATTTCATACCAACTTTAACTGTTATAACCAAATCGTTGAGTCGAGAGTTGATTTGTGAATGAATCGTTTTGTGAACTTCTTCATCTGATTCGCTTGAATAGAGCTGATTCTAAAAAACGTCTTCTTCATGAATCAGATATTGCAACTTCAGTGAATTATCTCATGTAAAGCTATCCATGAGGAATATAGTGAATATTTTGTATACTTTTAAGTTTTTGAAGATTGAAAGCTTCAGCCCCCATTCATTGTGATATGAGCACTGGAAACAGTCTTCAAAATTGGTCCTTATGTGTGCCAGAGAAGATAAAGAAAGTAATACTGCATTGATTGACATGAGGAAAATAAGCAAATGATGAAAAAAATATCTAGGTCAACTATGCCTTTAAACATCTATATATTCATCTTTTTTTCCAGCTAATGTGGGGAAAGGGGTTTAGGGAAGGCGCTAGCATACATATGGGAAACATTATAATCGTAATGCTAACAAAAAGCAAGTTTCAAATTGAGAATCTAGCCTGCAGCCTTGTTTATTGTTTAATTATTAGAACGATCTGTGATTTTACAGCCTGTGCAAATGTGCACTTAATCCAGCATGCTAATATTATATTATGGCTAAAACAATGGCAGTTATAGACAATAAACAAAAGCTGTTTGTTTGGAAAATCACTTTTGGCTATCTTTTGATTTTGTATGGAACGTGAAATCTGCTCATTCCAGTTCAATTTACTCAGGCAAATTCTCCTATTATCATACAAATAAAGTCCTAATCCATTGTGGCACAAATTGGATAAAGTGGTTTGGGTTTATTTTTTATGTATAATGGAAGATGCTACTGCCCCTCACGGCATGCAGTATTATATATCGAGGGTGAAAAAATGAGTATGTCTGGCTAATTAATAAGAAAAGAGCGCAACAAATTATTAGCATTCCAACAACAAGCTCAGAACTGAATAAGAGGGCTTCACTCTAAGTTTATCTATCACTTAATTTAATTTTTAATTCTTTAAGAATGAGATGTAACAAAGCAATACTGTTATCACAGTCTCTCATTAATTATGTGCACTCCAGGCTAAACAATTATGTGCACTCACCACATACTGTTCTGTTCCTGCAGTGAGAATAATAAAAAGAGCCTTTCGGGGTGGTTATGGCACGTTGGTCTCATAAGACGGAGGAAAATAGAGGATGAGGAAGACTGAAATCAACAGGATGTCCATTAAGAGGCTGTTTTGATATGCGTTTGGAAGCGGGGACTGATGGAGTTAATTGGTACTTTTGAATGTGCTGTCAGACGGCGCTGTAATTGGCTTCCTGAGGATGGAGCCGAGCTGATGGGGGGAGGCGGGTGGTCCGCTGGGTGGGTATTTAACACTGCACTGCCCCTCTGAGGGCTTGAGAGAAAGCTTCATCAGCATAACGCATTAAACATTTACACTAACCCATAAACACTGGCTGACCTCATTACTGCTATCAGTACCAGCAAGTCCTGAACACACAACAGCATCATCATCATCATCATCATCATCATGTGGGTGCGATGGTGGGCGGCAGACAAAGACGAGCTGGCCTCGGGAAGATTAGGGGTGTCGCGGTCGTTTTCATCAGCGCTCCCTCTAGAATGAGACTACTCGACTTTCGTCACCAAGCAGAATCTCTTTAGTCTCAAGGGCCGCTTGAGTTGTAAACTTGTAGTTTTAAATAGATTTTGTTTATTTAAATTAAATGTATACTTTATACTGCGGTTCAAAAGTTTGGTGTTTTTATTATTCTTTTTCATATTTTTGAAAAAGTCACCAAGGCTGCATTTATTTGATCAAAAATACCATAAATCAGTAATATTATGATAAATTATTACAATTGAAAATAAAACATAATATTACAATATTAAAATAAAATGTATGTGATTGCAAAGAAGAATTTTCAGCAGCTACGTCATTCTAATCATTCTAATATAGTGATTTAATTAAACATTTGTTGTTATCACTGTAGAAAATGGTTGTGCTGCGTAATAATTTTGTGGTAAATGTGTCACATTTTTTCAGGATTCTTTGATGAATATAATGTTCTTTGACGACAAGAACATTTTATTTGATATATTTATTTTGTATTTACAAGTGTTTACTGAGATTTTCCGATCAATTTAATGCATCGTTTCTGAATACAAATATTAATTAATATTACTGACCCCAAACCTTTTAACAATAGTGTTAATTTATATGTACATAGATTTGTTTTACTTTTTATAGTAGCATTAGTTTATTAATATTTAAAATTGAATTATATAACATTATGTGATTCTATATAATTCATATTATATAGTTAATGGGCCCCACTTATAATAAGTTAAGTTAAGGGCCCCACTAATAAATGTATGTACACATATACACACACACACATACACACATGTCAACATATAACATATTCTCACATTCACATTATTCAACTTTTGAATTCAAAACAGATTCAGAACCCTAATGCATTATACATGTTTTGGTAAGCTGCTTTTGAAGCTAGTGTAAAATATGCACACCTGTGACCTCACATATGATGAATTTTATATTTATGCATCAAATTGTGACGTTGCTGTGCAACCGTAAAAAATACAGTACATACAGTGTGTTTACATCAGCCACGACTTAAACATCAAAACGTCATAGTTTCCATTATAATCAACAAAGCTGTTTATACTGGAAGTGCTCCTCAGTGACACCATTTGAAGAGTAAATTATATTTTTCTTTTTGGTGATCTCAAAAATAAGCATCACAGACATACCATAGTAAATATATATAAGAGGAAAAATGACTTAAAGCCCGTATGTCTATAACACACGGATGAACCTCATTGCGAAGGGTCACTTTGTATCTTATGTTAACAAGGATAAGCATGTGTCTGGCTCTTTGTCATTCTGAGGTATTTAGAACGGGTCAGTTCATCTACAGGTTAATTCATTTTTTGGAACGAGCCAGAACGAAAGTGCCGGAACTGATATGAAAGCGAGAAAAATGAAAATGGGGGTCAGTGTGAAATACGCGGCGAGCAAAAAAAAAAGCCAAGACGGAGAGAAAAAAATCAAACAAAGAGGAAACGAGAGTTTTTCTCCCACAGTCCATCATGGTCTGCTAATGTATGAATGGTGCGATGAAAATTGATTTCCAAGTGAATTATTCCAGGCTCTCAGCCTTTTATAAGACAATAACCTTTACTAAAGTGCCACTGTCTTGAGTAAGATGAGTTCACTTGTTCATTTCACTGCGCATTTTCTTTCTTTCCTCCTTTCTTCCTCTCGAATTCCACTCTATGACGGAGTCACTATAGACCTAGCAATTATAGACAGACAGTTTTGATGGATAGCGGTGGAAATGATACCAGAGTGAAGGGAGGATTATGAAATATGAGGAGCATTTGATTGTGGGATGGAGGAAAAGGAGGCGACTATTTTCTAAGAGAATGAGTTGTTTTGCGGGCAGGTGGTAGACTGAGCGTCAGGTCAACTTAATGATCCACGCATTTGACCAACAGACGGATCAGAGACACTCTGCGGTGGTCTCCCAGTTGTCCGTCCTCTGGCTGGAATGCCGGTGCTTCATCACTGTCAGACTCAGCTTAGTCTTTGACCTGGCGATGGTAAACCTTTCCCCCGAAATGTGCCGCTGTGTGTGCTTTGTCTCATCTTCATGTGGGCATGTTTGTGAGTATTTTGGCTCCAACCCCTGGTTCTCCCTCACTTCCTGTAAGCCCAGCGGAGGATTGGTTTTGGCTGGGTCACTGCCTGGCTACAGATGCATTCTGGCTGGTGTCCACAGTCAGCAATCTGTGGTCAGCGGTCATCGTACACAATGGAGACGGGCCGTCCCCTGTGGGTGTCGGACAGAAGCATACACATGGATCCTACCAGCTGGACTGATGGCTTGCGGGGCACAGTTTCTTTCTGCACTTTTTCTCTCAGTCCCCCTCTGTTTCTTTTAAGTTATCCGTCAGTCTCTTTCAAATCTAGTTTGGGTTTCAATTATTTGTAATTTCACCCTTCTGTTCCTCACTCTGCCTCACTTTCCTGTCTGATTCACCTCTTCTTCTCTCCCCACTCACTCTAATTTTCTCTCTTGAGACTGTATTTTTTTTTATCTGTCTGTTTTGTTCTTCCACTCCACTCTTTTGATCTCGTCTTCACCTCGCACACATTCTCAGCTATCTCTGCTTCTGTCCAACCCAAGTGTGATTTCTACCACCGGCTTACTGGCGTACAGATGTCAACTCACGGCTATGAGCCAAGATATTGATGGTTTGTACACCGCATTGAAGCTGCAAGGTTTGCAGTACACCGCCCTGTGCCCGACACACACTAATTAAATTAATTACATGTACATTCGGATTGGAAATATACCAAAGTCTTCAGCTACAACCTCTGATAGCTCAGTAAGGATGCCAAATCAATACCAACAGAGAATAATATGCGTGGAAGATGTAACAATGATATCCAAATATATTCTTCAAATATTCCAGAACACAAACATATTGCAATTAAGCAGTAAAATAACAACTATTGACCGACTTTAGAAACACAGTTGTGAGTAATGACTTGAATGAAAATGTCTTTATTTAAAGAGTGCCTTTTTACTCGCACGCTCTGCATCTGTTGTGAAACTATGTGGAATCTGAGACAGCCTTTGTATTATTTTAGTAATGATTGATTATTAAATTCAGAATCAGTGCATCACTTTTTCATTCTCAAGTCATGCAATCAATGCACACATTTAAATGTTAATATCAATTTAATGTTTAACATCCCACTTCCACTCTACTTTTTTAACAGCTATTTTACATTTTTTTAAATTATTATTATAAATATTATTATTAAATTAACTTATAAACACCCAGCCTTTCTTCTAGACAAATTTAGGTAAATAGGGCAACTTTTTGTCTTTGAGGTGAATGACAAAATGTGGCGCATTTTACCTCAATTCACCTCATAATATACCGTAAATGACTATATTATTATTATATGTACTGTTGTTATTGTTATTATTGTTATTAATGTAATTGAACCAATGATAACAATAATTATTCAGCTTTTAAAGGGGTCATATGATGTTGCTAAAAAGAACATTATTTTGTGTATTTGGTGTAATGAAATGTGTTTATGCGGTTTAAAGTAAAAAAAACACATTACTTTCCACATACTGTACATTATTGTTTCTCCTCTATGCCCCGCCTTTTTGAAACACATCGAATTTTACAAAGCTCATCAGTCTGAAAAAGCGAGGTGTGCTGTGATTGGCCAGCTATCCAGTGCGTTGTGATTGGCCGAATACCTCAAGTGTGAGACGGAAGTGTTACGCCCCTCACATACTGTTGATGCCGTGTCCGGCCGGAGCGACGAGACATAAACATTAAAACCCATTACACCAGCACGGATCAGCTCCAGGCATGACGAAGCGGATATCGTCCTCACGACATGGCTGTAGCGTCAACAATACTACAGTGAGACTAAAAGTTACGCCTTCTTTCTTTGCGTGAACATTTGGGCGGCGTTATGCAAATCTTCCCACAGAGCGACATAGGTATGTTGGGGCGTGTTAGAACGAGCCGTTTTAGGTAGGCGTGGTTAACTCTTAACTTTTATAAAGAATATCTCTTTGGATTTGAGACTTTAGTCTTTGCAACTTTACAGATCTTCTTTATGCACCAAGAGCTTATAACACTCCAAAGAGAAAGGAAAAATTGAAATCGCATCATATGACCCCTTTAAAATAAATATGCTACAAGGTAGCTGAAGTGTGTGTGTGTGTGTATGTGTGTCTATATATTAAATTAATTCCCATTTTTTCTGTATTTCTTTTATTTCATTTTTTTTTTGCTCTGGATTTATATGTGTGCTGTGTTTGAGGGCCATTGTTATCAGCAGCATCTAGAATGCTAATTCATCCCAAAAGCTTATTGAGTGTGTGAAAATGGACCTGCAATTCGCTACCAGTGTAAAAGAGTCCCTAGGGATGTTTTAAGATTGTGTTCAATGTAAATAGGTCTTCCTAGTTGGCAAGCCATCTTACACTGCTCTGGTATAAAAATTGGGTCCAGGGTTGCGTTGCGTATAGAGCTTCAGAGGAAACCCAAGGCTACTGAACACCTCTAACTCACCCTTCCGGAATGAGTTTAATGATCTTCCTCAATGTGCGGTTGATCGATATCCCTCTTTTCTTGTGCTTTTTTTTTTTTTTTTGATCCAAGCCATCCATGTGATCAGCACATAATTCTATTTCTTGGAGCCTCCGAGATTGTGTGTCACAAACAGCCTCGGAGTGAATGAGATCATCCAGTGTTCCATGTGTGTGACAGTGGATCTATTGGAAGAATGTCACATGGCAACGGCCCTCTGGAACACTGGAACACGAAGCCAATTTGTTGCCTGGTGAGGGGAGTCACATGACCCCTGCACTATCCTGAGGGAGCTGGGGGTGGGCTGGTACTTGGGTCAGATTGCCAAATGTAGGAATTATTGTGAGAAAGGTAGGGTTTATAGATCATCAGAGGCTAGGAGAGGGGGAATCTTGAGTACCCTCAATCCCACAAGGTAGCAGTCACACATTCACAATGTTCCCTCTAACCAGAAAATGCAATTAAGTCATCACACAGGAGAGCAGCAGATGTAATTGGGAGGAAATAGGCAAGGGTGTGCGGCCATGTTGTTGAATGGATGCCTGGGAGGGGGCCGTGTTGCTGACCCATGGCCCCTGAGTTGCTCATTAAAGCATAGAGGCTTCGGTCAAAGGAAGAAGATGTGCTCTTCCTCCATCCGTGCACATACCTGTGAACACATTGGACAGGTCAGAGAAGGCTAAATTTACTTGCTTGCACAAACCAAGCTTGGTTTTTCATCAGAACATTGATGGAACGGACACGCTATCTAAAAGGAAGCTGTTTGCAGAGTATTGGCGTAAGGCTATTGTGAGGCAGAGCTTAGCAGTCGGCCGGTTTGTAGAGTCCTCGCACGTCTGCGTGAGACTGTGAGACATGATGTCTGATGAGGTTAGCTTACTGTTGCAGCGTTTTACACTTGGTTTGATTACTTGATCCAAATTGTGAATCTCACATTGTGATCTCACAATGAATGTCCATTTTCTTATGGTACATTTGTATGTTTTGATGCTGAAATTCAATTAAACATTTAAAATTTGTCATTTTAGTTTTTAATATTTTATTTTTATTTAATTTGGCCATGACTGTACTGAATTTAAATTAAGACTATTCCTCTTCCCTCCTAACCCCCATAACCAGTGATGAATTCTGGTAAATTGAGATGAATAACAAAAAGTGGCATAGTTTACTTTAATTCAATATTATTATTATTATTAATAATAGTAGTAGTAGTAGTAGTAATACTAATTGTGCTAATAATAATAATTTAGACCATGAATGCATAATTAAAAATATATTTATATTATTATTTCATATTGTACAATATTATGATGTAGAAATTCACTTGTAACATGAGTTTTTACTATTTTATTTTCAACTTATTTAGACATAATAGTATTATAAAAAGGTATAGTAATATAGTAATAGTAAATTTTAGTAATAGTACATTTAAAAAAAATATATATTTTTTGTGTGGAGTAAAGCTTGTTAAAAGCTATAGTGATGCCTGACTTGTGAATTAATCAATTAGTTTTTAATTCAGGGCTTTTTAATGAATCATTTAAACCTGTTGAAAAATCGGGCCATTAGTGAATAACTGAATCATTCAGTATGATTCATAATGTAGTATAGTGTGAAATCACCCTTTGTTTCTTCCCACCATGCTCTGTGTATTTCCTTCAGTCAGTTTCTCTGGCAGCATGCTTACGTTTGCTGATTACATGCAGAACAAATGTTTGCATTGGCCAAGTCTGAGGTCATGTCCATGCCAGACGCACCGCATTGTTATTTTTCTCTCCTCCTTGTCTACCCTCACTATCTCCCTCTTTCCTCAGAATCCGGATAGAATCTTGGAGGAAATTCTTTGTTCATGGTTTTTACTGTGACCGCTCTTTGTTGGTTTGCAGGTGAATAATGGGTGAGGCATTTGTTATGTTTAAACGCACACAGCAATCATTGGCATACGCTTCCAAAAAGCAGCTGTGTGGGTGTATTTTGTGTCTTTTTTTTCCGTGGTGGATCTCGTTCTCAGATGATTGAGTCTGTTGTGTTTCGTAAAGTGGAGAAATAAAAGCTGGAGAAATGCACACAGCGGCCTGAGCAGGTTTATTTAACATGCAAGGCTTTTATCAACCCGGCAACCACTAAGTGTTTTTTTTTTTTCTCTTTTCAAAAAGTGTACGTCTAGCTGTAGTTAGCCTTTGAAGAGTTCTTGAAGAGAAAAGAAAGGAGCAGGCAGCAGAATCAAGGTGAGAAGAATCTGTCTTATCTTCCTGTGTTGGGTCTCTCTGACTGCTGACAGATTGTGCCAGCTGATGGCACAACCCCGTTTCCCATGTCTCTGGAACACCTGTGTTAAAACGACCCCGTGAGCTCAGGCTGTGTGGTCGCACGAGGCCCTGGTGCCGCCAATGATTAGATGGGGGATTCAATGCTGTTATACTCCTCAAAAAACAGTACAATCCTGTCCTGTCTTCTCACACACACAGCGCCTGATTGCAGATACACAGCTGCATAAAGCTTCTCCCACATTTGACAGTTACTCTCTGAAATCTGTCTGATTGATGTGAGAAGGGATGAAAAGGCTGTGTTGTGGAAGCCAGTTTTGCAAGGCTCTTGATTTGAAATATAAATAATTGAAGCTCCTTTTTTCTTCTCGGATGGCTTGCGAGAAATGAGGATGTATGCCAATTAAGATTCCCTTCTGCCCTCCAAGATGATCCGGCATGTTGGAGAACGAGCCGAAAGACGGAAGAATGAAAGGGTGAAGGGAAAGAGTTCATTACTGTAAATGCAAATGAAACGGTCCCTGCGTATAATAGCTTGTCACTGTCAGAATTGATAAGAGAAAAAGCTTCGTTTTGTGTGTGTGCATAATTTTGAGCGGAATGTGTGCGAAATGGAGCTATATAATGATAGAACATAAGCTGTAGAGGTTATATCGTATTATTTGGATGCCTTAATGGTAATACTTCATAACAGCTGGTCTCCATATAGCATGATTTTTATATTTTGATCAAGCTTGTTAGGCCTCCTCAAGGAAATATAATATTCATACAAGCAGACTGTGAAATATTCTACAAATATAAAACACTGGAGATGTTCTTTCCTCAGTTAAACCCAAAACCAGTGGTGTAATGTAACGAAGTATTATTTCGTTACAGTACTTAAGTATTTTTTGGGAGTATCTGTACTGTACTTGAGTTTTTATATTTCAGTCAACTTTTACTCCACTACATTTCCTAATTAAAATGTATACTTTTACTCCGATACATTTCCCCGAAGCATATTCATTACTTACTACAAAATATTCAGAAGAACACGGACTGCAGGAAAGCAGGTTTGACGAATCAGTGGTAGACTCCTACAAACACTTTTGCTCATGTGCAAACAAGTGCGTGCACAATCGCGGATGATTCATTTTCCACTCAAGGCGAGGCTGGGGTGTGAGATATTCGTCTGCGATAATATGGTAAGTGTTGTTGTAATGATGTGCGATCTGACATTAGCAAGTAGGCTATATCACCAAATCACACAGAGCGTGCACGCACGCTGATTTATTAGTCTATTAAAACTCAAAATTCAAGGCATTCTAAATTGTAGATGGCAAAAATGCTTCTGCATGCTTTTTATTTTTATATGATATATAATATTATATATTATATATCTGATTATTATAATTTAATATAGTTAACTTAATATCACACAAAGAGTACAGTTTTTCTGCAGATATCAGCATGAACACATTTAATCATCATTTTATACAAGTTCAGTAAAGCAATAATTGACTTACATTTGCTCAATTTTGCCAACGAAAATAGTTCCAAACAAAGATCACAGCGGTTTTGCGTCTCTGAGCAATGGACGGTGTTTACTTATTGAATGAATCAGCTTTTTGAACAAATCGGTTGAATAAATGATTCAGTGATTCACTCATTAACATCAAATGCTTTGTTTCTGAATGAATCAGTCGTTTGAATGAATCGGTTGAATCTCAGTGACTCACTCATTAACAGTCACTTTCTGACACCTACTGGCGGTTTTAATTTCACATTTCGACTATTTTTCCATGTTTTAAATTATTTCAAATATCAGTATTCAAAGTTTTATGTTAAAAACAAAACATTAGGCCTATTTATGCATCTGTAACTGCAGTTTAAATGCATCCATGTCCCCTCTGAGATACATAAACTGTGTAAAATACATCTAAATGCTATTTCAGATGCGGATTCCAGAAATGTTTTCTTATGTTGGAATGAAAGACACTAAGTACCAGATGAAGTGCTTCTTGTTCTTACCCAAAAATACAAAATGGAAGAAAGAGATAAAACTGAACACAATCTTGCTACTCAAGCTGTATGAACATTTTTTTATATATATATTTGTTTGCTTCTTTTCCATTTTGCATTTGCATTTGCATTTACTTTACATACTTAAGTACGTTTAAGATTTTAAAAATACTTTTTGTACTTAAGTACAAAAAATATCACATACTTTAAGACTTTTACTCAAGTAATATTCTAAACGGTGACTTCAATTTCTACCAAAGTCATTTTCTGGTAAGAAATCTGTACTTTTACTTGAGTATGGCTTTCAGGTACTTTATACACCACTGCCCAAAACTTTCTGAAATATTGTAAATGCTTTTGAGAACAGATTGCCCATTGGTAGGGTTTGTGTGTGGGTGTTCGTGTGTGTGTGTGTGTGTGTGTGTGTGGTAATGGCAATCATAATAAGCTGTAGAAGGATAAAAAAGATGTCCAGATGGGTTGAAGAACCACTCCCTTTGGTCCCCGAGCACTTGCTGCTTTGCAGTGGTTAATTCATTGGAATATGCTCAGGAGCAGCTGGGTTTTGTCTATACTGTATGTGAAACGATTTCCATTTGGTCCTCCATTGTGTTTGCTCTTTTAAAATGGGATGCTCTGCATGTCATCCAATCACTGCATCCTCTCCACCTCTGCTTAATTTATAGGTAGATGGAAAACAGGCTGAATTTGGCCTCTATTCTGCAAAGGTTAATTGTGTGAGGCGAATCTGTGCCGCTATTGATAGTGGAGGATGAACTGAAAACAAGCATTGTCTCAAGCGTAGATTTGCAGATAAATGGGCTGCGGAGCTGCACCAGAAGTTTCCGTGATGAAACTGCACACCAGGCAGATGTTGGTGAAGGTGCTCTTGTGGAGACAAGCTCAGAACAGCATGTCATTATTTTTTTCATGCATTGAACTACTTAACGGCATTTAAACGCAAAGTGCATCTTTTTATTTAGTAACAACCATTGCTTATCTTGAATCTTGCAAGTTTTGTAGCTGCAGAAGTGGTCATCTGTTCTCTAGAGAGCAATGTAGGCGAGTGCTTCTGGTGCATCTAAAGTCTATTCAGCAGGGGAAAAACTAATGCCAATGGAGTTCTTTACCAATTGGAGTGTTTTTTTATCACAATATTTAGAACCATGACGTTTATAAATAATGATAATAATAATAATAATTATTATTATTATTATTATTATCATTATTTATAAACGTCATGGTTCTAAATATTGTGATAAAAAAACACTCCAATTGGTAAAGAACTCCATTGGCATTAGTTTTTCCCCTGCTGAATAGACTTTAGATGCACCAGAAGCACTCGCCTACATTGCTCTCTAGAGAACAGATGACCACTTCTGCAGCTACAAAACTTGCAAGATTCAAGATAAGCAATGGTTGTTACTAAATAAAAAGATGCACTTTGCGTTTAAATGCCGTTAAGTAGTTCAATGCATGAAAAAAATAATGACATGCTGTTCTGAGCTTGTCTCCACAAGAGCACCTTCACCAACATCTGCCTGGTGTGCAGTTTCATCACGGAAACTTCTGGTGCAGCTCCGCAGCCCATTTATCTGCAAATCTACGCTTGAGACAATGCTTGTTTTCAGTTCATCCTCCACTATCAATAGCGGCACAGATTCGCCTCACACAATTAACCTTTGCAGAATAGAGGCCAAATTCAGCCTGTTTTCCATCTACCTATAAATTAAGCAGAGGTGGAGAGGATGCAGTGATTGGATGACATGCAGAGCATCCCATTTTAGTGTGTGTGTGTGTGTGTGTGTGTGTGGTAATAGCAATCATAATAAGCTGTAGAAGGATAAAAAAGATGTCCAGATGGGTTGAAGAACCACTCCCTTTGGTCCCCGAGCACTTGCTGCTTTGCAGTGGTTAATTCATTGGAATATGCTCAGGAGCAGCTGGGTTTTGTCTATACTGTATGTGAAACGATTTCCATTTGGTCCTCCATTGTGTTTGCTCTTTTAAAATGGGATGCTCTGCATGTCATCCAATCACTGCATCCTCTCCACCTCTGCTTAATTTATAGGTAGATGGAAAACAGGCTGAATTTGGCCTCTATTCTGCAAAGGTTAATTGTGTGAGGCGAATCTGTGCCGCTATTGATAGTGGAGGATGAACTGAAAACAAGCATTGTCTCAAGCGTAGATTTGCAGATAAATGGGCTGCGGAGCTGCACCAGAAGTTTCCGTGATGAAACTGCACACCAGGCAGATGTTGGTGAAGGTGCTCTTGTGGAGACAAGCTCAGAACAGCATGTCATTATTTTTTTCATGCATTGAACTACTTAACGGCATTTAAACGCAAAGTGCATCTTTTTATTTAGTAACAACCATTGCTTATCTTGAATCTTGCAAGTTTTGTAGCTGCAGAAGTGGTCATCTGTTCTCTAGAGAGCAATGTAGGCGAGTGCTTCTGGTGCATCTAAAGTCTATTCAGCAGGGGAAAAACTAATGCCAATGGAGTTCTTTACCAATTGGAGTGTTTTTTTATCACAATATTTAGAACCATGAAGTTTATAAATAATGATAATAATAATAATAATAATAATTATTATTATTGTTGTTGTTGTTGTTGTTGTTACTATATAAATAAATACAAATATTACTATATGCATGCTATATCAATACTACTGTATATTGGATGTACTTATTGGTCAAAATTGGAATTTTAAACATTTTAATTATTTTTAAAAAATTAACATTTTAACAATTAGTTGATCTTGAATCTTGCAAGTTTTGTAGCTGCAGAAGTGGTCATCTGTTCTCTAGAGAGCAATGTAGGCGAGTGCTTCTGGTGCATCTAAAGTCTATTCAGCAGGGGAAAAACTAATGCCAATGGAGTTCTTTACCAATTGGAGTGTTTTTTTATCACAATATTTAGAACCATGAAGTTTATAAATAATGATAATAATAATAATAATAATAATTATTATTATTGTTGTTGTTGTTGTTGTTACTATATAAATAAATACAAATATTACTATATGCATGCTATATCAATACTACTGTATATTGGATGTACTTATTGGTCAAAATTGGAATTTTAAACATTTTAATTATTTTAAAAAAATTAACATTTTAACAATTAGTTGACTGGCATACTTTTTAAAATTGTTTATGTATATATATAGAAGAAATAGTATTGATTTTTATATTTTAGCAGATATCGTTTGGCAGATATTGGATTTTTAAATATTTTAAACATTTCCAAAATTTTTTAAATATTTTAATGAACTTGCATATTTATATATATATATATTTTCATTTATTATGGTTTTTATTTATTTTGACAAAATAGTATAGTATAGTATAGTATTTGGCATTTGTCAGTTATAGACCTTATAACATAATAATTATAATCTTACTGGTTTTTGCAATGGCATCCCTAAATAATCTTATCAGTTCTCATTGGATATACATATGGGCAGATATTGGATTTTTAAATATTTTAAACATTTCCAAAATTTTTTAAATATTTTAATGAACTTGCATATTTATATATATATATATTTTCATTTATTATGGTTTTTATTTATTTTGACAAAATAGTATAGTATAGTATAGTATTTGGCATTTGTCAGTTATAGACCTTATAACATAATAATTATAATCTTACTGGTTTTTGCAATGGCATCCCTAAATAATCTTATCAGTTCTCATTGGATATACATATGGGCAGATATTGGATTTTTAAGTATTTTAATTATTTAAAATGTATTTTTAGATACTTTAATTATTTAAATGAACTTGCATAGTTTTTTAATTGTTGTTTATTAGATCATCCTTAGCATATCCAGTTGAGAAGCACTGCTGTATGTTGCTCTATTTGGACCAAGCTTGCCATAGTCCTCAAGTTTAGTTCCACAGCTGCTGCTGCCACCTGCATTACCTGCAAGTTCAATCACACAGCCCCTGTCTGTCATGGATGCCAGCTCCCATGAAGCCAGGTGTCAAACACAGCCAAAGTCAAGCAAGTCTCTAAAAAACAGTCACTCGCTGCTGGTCGTGCAGTCTCTGTTTTGGAACATTGCTTCAGCAGCCCTTCAAAGAACCCCACCACGGTTCCAGCTCAATTGTCCCCATAAGGACCATTAAAGAAAGCATCGTGGGAAATAAAGAACGAATAAAGAGTGGGGAGCTGGAGCATGCTGCAATCATTATTGTAGTTACCATGATGAGAGGGGAAAACAGCATGCTGATGAATGAGTGGCTGTAAATGCTGTTGCTGGTTAGTTCTTCTCCATTAGTACGCAGTGGCTGGCCCGTTCCCAGAGACTCAGCTCTCAGCCCGGGGCAGCTGCACTCCTGCCTGTGTTCAACAGCTTGGTCCCGGAGTGAGGAGCAGTCTGAGTGGGAGGGTAATGAGCTCGCTCCACCCAGAGCTGAATATCCAGCTGTGGGAGAAGAATCGTCCTTGCATGCCCATCTTTGCTTAGGCAGGTGGTTTCGTGGTGGGGAGGGAAGTGGTTTGGCAATATGGATATACATGTGATGGTAGATCTCTTTAATATCTCAGTTGTTCTCCTAGATAGTAGTGAGATTAAATGGGGTGCTAACTGGCTTCAGGATGTTTCTCAGATTTTTCTCATGAGAAAAGGAGCTAAATAATCTCTAAATAATTGTCTTTTCCGGAGTTTGGGAAGAGATTTCAACGATGTCTCAAACTGTGTTCAGATTTGCAGGATATCAGAGTCTGAAATTTCAATTATAACTTGTAATTTCTTGTCAGTTGGAGAAATGATCTGTTCTATTCTATTCTATTATATTCTACAGTGGTCTAATTTCTTTCTCTTTAAAGATTCCATTGTACTTTATTATTAAATTATTAGTATTTTTAAAGCTTAACTTTAAAGGGATAGACCATCCAAAAATGAAAATTCTGTTATCATTTACACGCCCAACACTTGTTCCAAGACTGTATTGACTTTCTTTCTTCTGCTGAACACAATAGAAGATATTTTGAAGAATGTCAGTAGCCATTGACTTCCATTATATATTTTTTTCCATTCTATGTAGCTCAGTGGCTACTGTCAACTATTTGGTTACATTATTCAAAATATTCTTCTTTTGTGTGTAACAGACAAAAGAAACTCATATATATGTCTGGAACAACTTCGAGGGTGAGTAAATGATGACAGATTTTTCATTTTTGGGTGAACTATCCCTTTAAGCAAGTGTTAAATGATGGCAAAGGTAATCTAAATGTAAAAATAAGGGACATGCACAAATAAATATGCATTATTGGCTGATACCGATAAACCAAATCCACCAGTATCCATTATGGAATTTATATATTGTGCATCACTAGACAACATATCTAAAGAACCTAATTAACTTTCCTGAGCAATGAAAGAGAAACATCTGAGGAATAAAATGATTTATTCACTCTTTCCTTGATATATGGGAGAAAGTGGGATTTATGTGATGGTGGTTTTCATCAGTCCTAAAGCACTTAACCTGAGTGGAGGTGGGTATCCTCAACCAAAATCAATATGTGATGTACGCCATACGGCCGTGTGCTGAGCACACATCGACTAATAGGTATTAGGGTGAGGACTGAGTAAGGAAAGAAGGATTAGGGTAATTGTGTTTTATCTGCTGTGGTCTTTAGTGGATTGCACCGAGGACACACAGGCACATACTCACATACACACAATAGACAGAGAGATAGAGAGACCTCTTCAGTGACCTCTACTATGTAGATAGCAGTGAACTAGAGTGGAACAGGCTCTTGCACTGTGCTAACAGATAAAGATCAGATTTGAAAATCACATTTATGAAGCAGAACTCCTTTTGAATTATTCAAATAAAAGAACGGTCTTAAAACATCATAAAAACAGTTAAATGTATTTTTAGCAAAACATTTTTCATACTGTAGGTATTCATACTTATAAAGTATTCATACTTTATAGGATTGTGATGCATAAGTTTGTTTAAATTTATTAAAAATTATTTTAATTTATTTAGACAAATTAGTATTGAATTATAATGTTGGCCATTTAATTGATTATCAGCAATTAAAATACTAATTGACTGGTATCAGCCAGAATTTTAATAAAGGAGCATCCCTATTTTTAATTTATTAAATTTTACTTTATTTTATGACATAAACCAAAAGGTTAGGCTGTTCATAATAAATGAATGATAATAGCATTAGTGTCAAAGGCTTTTTATTACACACAAGTTAAGTTAAATACATGTTTCAAAACAGTAAAAGATTATGAATATTACTGAATAAGCCATAGTTATAATGAATAAGCAATTATAAAATGATATTATAGTAAAATGTCAGCTAGTTGACACATTCCCACAGTCGCAAGGTATAGCCTGTTGTATTGCCCAGCATTAATTGCTGTCGTTTTCATCAAGGTAGTATTAAACTGCAGTTGAGGCAAACATAAGCTTTGAACAATAACTATCCATCTGTTTCCTCAGACTTGTTTGGATTATGATCAGTTATAGCAGAGCAGCAAAATGGACAGTTTGAATCTGGCAGATTGACAGTGATTTGATTTGGACATCTGTCAGATGAAGCCCATGGGCTGTAGGAAACCAAGAACAACCATATGAGAAGGAATCTCAAAAATTGAGTTGCTAACAACAAAACTACTAGATTGATTACCATTCAGTGGAAATTAAGATTGGAATCTCACCATATGGTTTTTGGGTAGCCGAGTCTGTAGAAATTGACTGTAGATATTGAACGAACAGCTTCATCTGTGTGATAGCTCACACCTGAATGCATTGTCGACAGGCGGTGTGCCTCACCGAGCAGCAGGCCAGTTGGCAGATGTGTTCTCACGTTAAATTACGCTGATGTCATTTCCCATGGGTAATGTCTCTGTTACAGTTACAACGGCACTCCAGCAGACAGCACGAAGGAAAAGTCCCCACTTTCCCACTTTTTAAAAATTTTTTGGTGGGGTGGCGTTGCTTTCTATTATTGCGAGCCATATGACAGCGTGGTGGCATAAGGAACTCCCAGCTGTAGGAAACCAGAGCAGATCTGGCCGGAGGTGCAGTTAGGTCAATTCTCACTCATAGTCTGTTGGCGGTCTCCACTTCCCTCTTTATCTCCTGCGCTGTCTCGCGTCTATTTTTCGTGACAGATTTTTAAGACATAAGATATTTCAGCCAGCTGCTGTGAAGGAATCTCCATGTCAAAAAATTATTATAAGGGTTGGAGGTAACTGTTTCTCCTTTGGTTAAAACATTGTTGAAACATTGATGAAAAGACCAATGAAATGGGAAAGACATTTGATGTTGGTCCTCTTCACTGGGGTGTCACCTTAAGATAGTTTTGCTGATGGACGGATGGATGGATGGATTGGTAAGTGGATGGGTAGAGGGATGGATATTTGAATGGAATAGATTTGAATGTTTGGATAGGTGGATAGATGGATGTTTGAATAGATAAATGAGTGGATGAATAGAAGGATAGTTGGATGGACAGGTAAATGTATGGGCAAGGAGATTGGTATTTAAAGGAACAGATGGATGGATGGATGGATGGATGGATGGACGGACGGACGGACGGACAGATAGATAGATAGATAGATAGATAGATAGATAGATAGATAGATAGATAGATGTTTAGAGGGAATGGATGGACGTATTTTGTTCTCTGGCAAAAACCAGAATCTGAAATTTCACTGAAAACACATGAAAGTGAATTTCTTTTATTTTCCACTTTAATAACCAACCACTCTTTTAAAATGCATGAAGTACCACTCTATGCTTATACTCCTATCCCTTCAATCCTGAAATGAGCACACATGCGTCATACCAGATACATGGCACAAGGAACAAGCAGAAGTCGATAAAAAGCCTTGAGGCTGCTCGTCATGAAAGTGCGGGAAGTGCAGAGAGTTTGTGGTTGTTTCTTAATGGAAGCTGCCAGCTGAGAGAGCACACTGAGAGAGATGTTAACCTTCTGAGATAGCATGCACATTAAAGATGCATTACAGAGCGCTTTGAAGTCAAATTAGGTCTTATTCGAGTCATGACAGAGGGTGTGTAGAATCGACCGGATGTGGCGCCCTCTTCTGTCTCCTTATTATTTGATGGGGGTTTCAGTTCATTGTAGCCTGCATGAATGTCAGTAGATGCCCAGTTGTCTTTGCTAAATGCATTCCTTAGTCTACGTGTCAGTCTGAAGGGAGATTAATGGCCCTCGAGGAGAGGAGTGTGGGTGTTGTTTAGGGGTGCAACACCACAGCTGGTGAGTTAACCTAGAGCCCTGTGCTGGAGGCCCGGCTGACCCCGTGTTTTCTGCTATGTACATCAGGGGCTCGATTCCACGGGCCCCCTAAAGTCGAATAGGCTGTTTTCAAAGAGATAAACGACCCCTGATGCGGAACTGAGTATAACCTTGTAAAAATGTGTGTGTGTGTGTGTGTGTGTGTGTGTATGCATGACAAATATCCAGCAATGGGTGGGTTAAGAAACAGAGCGTATAAATAATTGATAATATGTACTGGCTTCTTTGTGAAGATGAACATCCATTGTGTATATGCCAGTCAGTATTGAAGGTGGTGGGTTTTAAAAAGAAGCATTAGCTCTCTGTGCTGTTGACCTCATTATGTGGCTTAGAGCATAAAATAAACATTCATAGGCGAGAAACTTAGTGAAATAATGCTATGGATTAAAAACACATTTTCCACTGATCTTTTGCCAGTAAATTCATTTTCACTTCTACTGAATATTCATTTTTGCTTTTATTTTTCACAGTGTGACAGAAATAAAAGCATGGCTTGGTGTCACGAGAAGATTAATCTTTTTTATTTTCTTTTTTTTTTTGCCTGTTGCTGCAATTTAATTTTCAGAACCATCTGAATCAGTCTGGCTCTGCGTTTTTTGATTACTGTTATTCTTTATCTATCTGTCTGTCTATCATCTATGTGTGTGTGTCTGTGTATATAAATATATAAGTATATATATATATATATATTTTAAATCATCTACTTTACTTCAGTTTTTGCATTAGAAATTGTCTATTTTCCTTAATAGCTCATAAAGAATTTCTCAAAACCAAGAACAAATCTGTCAGATTCTGTTTTACTAATTTTTTTTTCCCTTTTCCATTTAAACCACAATGTTTGCAATTACAATTTAGTGCAATTGTTGACAACCCTCTCCTTTAAATCACTATGAACTCAAAAGGCTTTGACATGTTTTTGGTCCAATTGCCCTTTTGTGTTTTCGGTGTCGTTCCAGCTCCCCCTCCCCTTTAAAACACTCCCAAGTATTCCCAAAAGCATTTATTCTCGGTTTCCCCCTCCCTCCTTCACTGCCTCCCCCTTCTCACCCCTCCCAACCCTTTGTTAGAGACAGCCCCTCATCCACTCCCCCTCTCACTGTCTTCTCCTTCATTTGAGGCAGAGAGAGGGAGTCATGAGCGTCCGTGCTGTAAGGATGCAGAAAACACGCTCTGTGCATTGTTTAACGTAACGGAGAGGTGGACTAACTGTCATCAGCCAGTTTGTTTTCTTTTTTCCTGCTTTTTTCCTCTCAGGCTCCACTCATTTGTGCGTGCCGCTCTCTGGCTCTTTGGCTGAGAAGCGCTGGCTGGACGCAAGCTTGCGCTGACAGTGTACCTGCTGCCTGGGGGATTTTCTGATATGAATAGCAGTGATCAGAGTATATGTTTTGGCTGGCAGTGAACACTTCCTCTGAGGATCAGCTGGAGCGAATTTAAGCCCAGGACACGAGGAGGAACACCAGAAGAGGAATGGATGCTTGAGAGAGCTAAACAGAGAGAGAAAGAGCTCTAAATAGCTTCTGACTCCAATGAAAAGAAATGAGAATGGAAGAGCCACTTTCCAGAGCGACAAACAACTTGGAGTCCACAACAGGAGATTGCCTTGTGTCAGGAGTTATCTACTAAATAGGACTATAACAGCACTGTCCAAAGCAGTTGTCTAGTTTGCTTTGCGCGTACCGTGGCAATCTCAGCTGTTCCTCGTATCTTGTTTCCGGATCAAGGAACGTGCCTCTACGCTGACAGGAGCATCTGGGTAAAGAGTACTCACCAGACACCACAACTTTTGACTGTACGGTTCATCCAGAGTGCTTAACGAAAAAGAGGGGAGGTTGCCATAGAGGACCAGTGTTGACGGATAGGAAGGTTGAGAAAAAAAGACCCTGCTTCTCTGCGGGGCATATGGTCGAGCTTGCCGAAGACAGCTGCTGACCCTCTGTGGGCTACTTATTCATTCATTCAGGAGATTCAGCCTAGGGCAGGGGGGGAAAAGTTTTGACTTTTATGACCGAAGACAAGCCTAGTGTTGCAGTTCTCTGGAGGATTTGGGAAGGGGTCACTCTCCAAAAGTTTGTGTGTTTATGTGTGTGAAAGAGGCTAATGACTCCAATTCCAGCTTGTGGGCAACTGAGCGTTTCCCTTGACAGACGGCTAGAATGATGCCTAGCCACACCCGCAGTGCATCCTGACACATGCCACAACAAGAGCAGCCTGGCATCTTCATGCTGCTGTCAGGCACAGACAGGTGGCAGCACGTCTTGAAGGAAGGGAATTCATTGTGCCATAAAAAATGACAAGCACCCCTTAAGACAAATCAAGAGCCAATTCATTACTAATTCACCAAGCCGAGGAGTTCTTTGCTTGTGGATTTAAACAACAAAGTGCAGCGGGGATTGTTTGCACTCGCTTGTCCGTGTTTCCAGTCTAGGCCAGGGGTCCAGTGGAGTTTTTGTCAAATACACTCAAAATAAATCACACTCTAACCTTTCATGACAAACCACCCCTGTGCTTGGGAAAGAAATGGAAGGATTGCCGAAGGGTTGGGGATTGTAGGACTAGTACCCTTCCAATGTGGCTGTAATTTGGGAACAAAATGCATTGCTTGGAGACTGGAGAAAGTATTTGTCTACGTTTTCCAGGAGGGAACTGCGATAAGAAGCACCACTGGAGTTTAAGCTGAAGCCATTTTTGGATTTCTTTTGTTTATCCTTCTTCTCTGAGTCTGTTTGGAACGTTTGCAGACTTGGCGTACTTTAGGGAAGGCACGGAGTGGAGTATGACCAGTTGTCAGTACCCCACGCCGCCCCCGGAGCGGGACCGCATGTACCAGCACAAAGTGTCGCTGGTCGTGCGGTACTTCATGATTCCTTGCAACATCTGTCTCATACTGCTGGCCACTTCCACGCTCGGCTTTGCTGTACTCCTCTTCCTCAATAACTGTAGGTCACAGTTAGTGAAACATGACATGCAGCGTATGTATATATATCTATGTGTTTGTGTGTTTGTGTTTGTGCATGATCCCGTAGAGTTTTTGTGGCTTGATAAGTTACAGAATACAGATCCCTTGTGTGCTCTGTAGAGTTTTCTTACAGTGATGCGCACTGAGGCAGAGGGGAGACACTTTGACGGATGGATGGTTCAATAAGGATGGATGGCAATCAAAAACTAATCCCTAATGCGTTGGCTTCGATCCCCTGCCTGACAATGAAATTATTAAGGATGACAGATAAACTGTCCTCATCCTACAAAGTGCTTGAGTGCTTGTGTCTAAAAACACTGCTCGTGGCATTCTGTCATCCCTGAAGTAGTGGTATTTAGACTGCACAGTGGGATAAAGGGGGCAGACTAAATGCCTTTGGATGTGAAAGCTTGGCATTAGCGTCAGTGCTTACTGTATCTGCTTGAGTGAATCTGCAAACGCTTTGGTGTCTAAGGGTGCCCCGCCAGCTGGTGTGTGTTGCCAGATAGTTTTGGCACTGTGCTTACAAAGAAAAAATTGGAGAAGAAACGTGAGCTCTAGAGCATGTCACAATGCGCTTTGATGACAGGAAGCAGCAGGTAACGCTGCTCTTTTCCTGTTTTAGATGTATTACTATCTCTGTCCTTTTTTTATCTGCCTTTTTGCACCATTGCATCCCAGGTTTTCTTATTCTGTGAATTCTCAGTTACATAGAAATGCAATATCTAAGACTCTAAGTATGATTTTGGAGCTTTTGTAAGATTTTGTTGGTACGCTCTGCTACAGAAAGAAGTTTAATTGGTTAGAAAATGGTCTCGCTGTGCATCAGTGCTGATGTCTCATTAAATTCTTAATGATATTGAAATTTAGATGACTTTTTAACAGGAAGCTTGTACAGAGCTTGTCACACACAAACACACACACACACACATACAGTATATGTATATGGTTTGTTTACACTTGAGTTCAGTGGCTGTCTTTGGCCGTTCTCCAGCATTAAGTTTGTAAGATGTCATGTGAAATTACACTACAGACAACTTCATTTTTTTGAGGCCCTTTTGTAGGCCCTCATGCCATATGAGTAGATATTAACAGTAGATTGTTAAATAGTTACATAGAAGAATATATGTGACTTTGTTCTGTATAGAAACAATAATTTATACCTTTTTAGATAGGAATATGTTCGATATTTTTGAAAGAAAGGCCCTAGAAAGGAGAAAACAGTAAGAGGGAGCAAAAAGAGAGCATTCAGCCCTATGCACCCTCTGTAAACCATTACTTATCTCATTTATCATAATCCTACCTATGCCCTCACTTAAAGAGATCCACGGTGCCTCTACATTAGATCTATATTAAAAGACCGAAAAAGGCCCTTCATGAAATTCTAAAAATGTGCCCTCTCCATCCCTCAATAAAGGAGTCTGAGTGTGAGGTTCATTTATAAGCCGACCATGTCGCAAAATCGATTTAATCCAGACAGATTCCATTAGATTTAAACATAAACTCAGTTAGAGCACTCCATCCCTGCTCCTCAAAGAAGAGTAAAAAAACGAGACGGAGTGAAAGGAGTACCATTAACATGGAGAGGTGCATCGTAGCTTTTGAAAGCTTGTTGGAGTGGGATACAGACCAAAGGTTAGTCATTTCCATTTTCATTTAGCAGGCACAGAGAAGAGAGGCCACACAGGGCTAGAGCTGCTCAGCTCCACAACCAAATCCATCAGCCTTTACATGCACATCTGCAAACTAGATAATAAAACAGAAAGGAAAAGAGGATGACAGACACTGAATGAAAACATATGGCTGGCATACGTATATGCACAGAAATGATAGCCTGCCTGACAGTTCATGTTGAGGTCTATTTGTGGCCACAAATGGCTGACTGTATCTGTCTTGTCATGCCAATTTATCAAAAAAATTATTAATCGCATGTTTGAAATTGCAATATTGGTTAAAAAAAATTTTCTTTTGATTTTCATTGTATGAACTAAGACACTGCGACATAAATATCTTAATGTGTGATCCACAGAAGAATCTGTAAGAAGCTTACAGCTTTACAATAATGTAATAATGGATAGAGATGACACAATTTTCATTTTCAGATTAACTATCTCTTTAAGTAAAGCAAATGTGCTTGAGGTGAACCTTGTGTTGAATTTCTCAGCCGTGTATCATTTACATGTGAAATGAACGTTCCCCTCAGACCAGTACAGACAGTTGTTTTGTCCTCTACTGCCACTGGACATAAAAGAAAGTCGAGCTGTGCTTGGAGGAGTCACAGGGTTATGCATTACAGTGTGTGAGCAGTATATATTTTATCTCTGGGATACACATCTGTGTGTGTGTTATTCACCCTCAGCTTAGTGAGGTTTCCTGGAGGGTGAAACAATGTAACTATCATGATTGACTCTCGGACCAGTTCAACAGACACTTCATTATTCAAGGAGAGAAGCACAGCAAGCCGTCCCCCCCCCTCTCTCTCTCGCTTTCTCGTTCCCTCACACCTCTGTTTTTCTGTCTCTCTCTCTTCCTCTCTCCAGTGCTGGCTCTCCAATCTTCCTTTCGCTCAGTTGTTGACAAGCAATTTGAAGTGAGCCTAAAATTAAACTCTATCCTGGCATTTGGGGGTGCTGGTGAAGAGGGGAGCAGAGATTCCAGCTCCGGCCCTCTGTGTGGGAGTGTGTATGTGTGTGGGAGTGTGTGTGTGTAAGTGCAACCGGCTGGCTGGGCGATTGATGTGATAGTTTTGTGGCATTGGTTATTCCCTCTTGCAGAAGCAGGGTGTAGTAGCTGCACTTTAGCTAGATGGCTTCACACGCATGTTGTTGAAACGCCGGTTCTGTCAAGAGTAATAAGGT
Organism: Sinocyclocheilus grahami; assembly: GCF_001515645.1. Classification (NCBI taxonomy): domain Eukaryota; kingdom Metazoa; phylum Chordata; class Actinopteri; order Cypriniformes; family Cyprinidae; genus Sinocyclocheilus; species Sinocyclocheilus grahami. The sequence continues at coordinate 1,158,060 of NW_015505356.1, read as the reverse complement.
ACACGAGTTCAGTGTTTTCAAAATCACTTCGGTTTGGAGGAAAGTTAGACTGAGTAGGGTCGCTTCCAACTTCTGTGGCAGTTCTCGTTTTCAGTCAGTGCTGATTTTAATGAGTTTCAGCCCAACACTTTTGGCTGGTTTTGTAGTCTGAATATTTTTTACATTTATTAGTGTAAGAGCTTAAAAAGTGACAGTTCACCCAAAAATGTAAATTCTGTCATCATTTACTCACCCTTGTTTCGTTCCAAACCTGTATGACTTTCTTCTTCTGTGGAACACAAAAGAAAATATTTTGAAAAATGTCTGAATGTTGTTTTATCCTTACTATGAAAGTCAATTGCATTGAACTGCATTGACTTTCTTTGAATGGATAAAACCAGTTAAAACATTTTTGAAAAAAGCTTATTTTATAATAGTCTGTAACAAAGTTCGTAGTCACGGAAAGAAGGAGGCGGGAACCGGCAAACGCTCAAAGAAAACTTTAATAAATTAAACAAACACAAAATAAAGTCCAGGCCTGGTCCTCTCTCGTCTTTCACTGTCGTCACTCCTCCTTTTATCCCTCCGGAGCTCCTCCGTGGGACTCGAGACCCAGTTACTCCACCGGCCTCGCTCTGTTCCCACGGCTCTCGGCCCCGCCCCCACTCGTCCCATACCCCCATCGCCCCTCGCAGGCCGGGGGGGTACTCCCGAGACTGCGCTCTACTCCCCCCCTCCCCCCTCCGGGGGAGCCGATCACGGCGGCCGCGGCGTACCTGGGGGTAAGGACAGACTGACGAGGCGAGAGAAAAGGAGACGGAAGGATGAGGAGAGACAGAGACGAGAGAGGGGAGAGAGGAAAAAAATAATTCCCAGACACACTGCCACTCGGCCCTCCACCAGCTGGGTAAACTCTTCCGCGATGCCTGTTGGCAGCACTGGAAAGCCCTCGGTGGATGGCCCGACACTTCGGGCAGCCGGCAGGAGTCCCCCGTTCCCTGCTCCTCCCCATCATGGCGGATGGCAGCAGGCTCCGGCCTCAGGTGAACAGCGGCGACTCCTCTGCTCCCTCACGGACAGCAGCCGTCCCTCCACAGCCCAGGCGGCCGGCAGTGAGTTCGTCCGCCACCCCGGCAACTCACTCCAGCCCACCGCCTCGAGCATCTATGGCGGCAGACTGCTCCGCCATGCTCGATGGCACCGCGGACTCACCACAGCGGCGAGGGATCTCTGGCAGCATGTCCCTCCTTCCTCCCAGGTTTCGGCACCAATGTAACAACGTTTGTAGATCGGGAAGAAGGAGGCGGGAACTGGCGAACGCTCAAAGAAAACTTGAATAAAATAAACAAACACAAAATAGTGCGACAGCCCCTCGCGGAAGACTGTCGCACACAAACAGAACCAAAACACAAAATAAAGTCCAGGCCTAGTCCTCTCTCGTCTTTCACTGTCGTCACTCCTCCTTTTATCCCTCCGGAGCTCCTCCATGGGACTCGAGACCGGTGAGTGGTGCAGATGTCGCTCATCCTCAATCCCTCCACCGGCCTCGCTCCGTTCCCACGGCTCTCGGCCCCGCCCCCACTCGTCACACAGTCTTTTGTGGACGTTTGTTGCTTGTGCACACTGTATGTATAGAAGGCCTAAAGGGACATGCATTATTGTTTTTCTGTGTTGTTTTCTTGTGATCTGTAATTTTGAAAAAAGTTTTGTTTTTTTTTTGGTGTTGATTTCTCAAACATTATTATATTATCATGCAGATGTTCATTTCCCTTGAATTGGCTCATAATGAAAATGAAAACACATGTTCAGAGTCTATAGTGTTTAAAACAGTAAAGTTGTAGCTTCCTTCACGAATGTCATACAGTTAGACAGTAAAGTGCTTTATCACTGACAGGCATAAAAACGTTTCAGCTTCAATGAGTTGCTGAAATAAACTCACATTTTCGCATCCATGTTGCAGCAGTATGAGCATAGAAATGGCCAAGAAAAAGCAATAGAAAGCAACTTTTGTTATTTAAAAAATCAGAAGAACATAGCTGAGATTTTAATAAAATGTCAAAATCATGAGAGAATTAAGTTGAGATCTTGAGAAAACAACTTCTGTTGTCAAGATCACAAGACAGTTATGTCTGTATCTCCAGAAAACAACCTTTTTTTGTGTGTGTGTGTTTTTTGGTGTGAATTCATCTGTCCAACAAGTCATTTCAATGTCTGACCAAGAACATTTGCTTTAGTCTTACATGATAAACAATTTTTGTGGGTCGCTTCTTGATGTAAAGTCTGTGAAAGCAAGTCTGTCTTACTAGTTCAAAAGTTTGGGGTTAGTAAGATTGTTTTATGTTGTTTTTTTTGTTTGTTTTTAATTATCTTATGTCCACAAAGGCTGAATTTGTTTGATAAAAAAATACAGTAACATCAATATTATAAAATATAATTACAATTTAAAATTTCAGCAGCCATTACTTCAGTCTTCAGTGTCATATGATCCTTCAGAAATCATTCTAATATGCTGATTCGCTGCTCAAGAAACATTTCTTATTATTATCAATGTGGAAAACAGTTGTGTTCCTTAATATTTTTGTAGAAACCATTATATATATATTTGAATTCTTTGATCAGTAGAAGGTTAAAAATTTATATTTTCTATTTTAAATAGATTTTTTTTATAGATAACATTATAAATGTCTTTACTGTCACTTTTGATCAATTTAATGTGCCTTTTCTGAATAAAAGTATTAATTTATTTCCAAAAAAAAATCTTACTGACTCAAAACTTTTGAACAGTAGTGTATAATATTGAATTATTATATTTTAAACATTTGTTTCACTGGTGTAGGCTAAGAGCATTACTGCAAACAAATTTGACAGCATGCAACGCCCCGGATGCTGTAGATAGAGCTCAAGTTGTATTTAACCCAGAATCTCATATTCCAACTGATCTCTCTTAATCTATTCATTTTGAGATTTAATCTCTGTGAAAGAGTCCACTGTCCACCAACTCATTCGAAACGACTGATGACCGCCTGGGACTGTCCGGATGTCTTCCTTTTAACTAATGTGCCTCTCTCTCTTTTCTTCTTCCTTCGCAGATAAACCTGTTCACTTCACACCGGCTCCTCCTCCTGATGGTAAGTCCCATAAGAATTCCCCCTGACCAGAGTGTTTTCAACCTGCCCAGATAATGATCTCAGCTCGGGCCCGTTTGCTGTTTGAAGTGGGCATCCTCGCCTGGTCGCTTCCCACCACCGGCTTGTGTGCAGCCTGTTAACATGGTCAGCGAGAAGCAGGGAGGGACATCTGCTTTGATGTAGAAATCTCCTGACATCTTGATTTATCTAGACTGGTGGGATGCAGGGTGGCTGACTTCTCCGGCATGCTGCTAAAGTTTTCCCACATCCCCCTGGGACGCAGCTTCGTTTATTACTGAAGCTGATTAGCCGATTGCTTTTGCCATGTTTATGAATATAAATCTCAATATTAATTGAGGTATTGTTTCTCTTGTTCTCACCATGCACTGAGAGTCATTAATTATACAACAACAATTTATTGGCAAATGGCATATCTCTGCACAGATTAATTGGGAGAAACAGCTGGTTTCCCCATTCTGTTAATGAATATTTATATGTGACAACATGAAATGGGTTTTGGAGGTTACTCCTGAGCTGCTGGCAGTGGAGATGCTTCTCTTTATGAGCTGGAGGGAGCTCCATTATGGACACCGTCGTAAATACTCAAACAAAATAGCTGGGTGTGTGTGGGTGTAGTCGGTATTAATGTGCTGAAATTACATGTGGTATAATTAACTTCATTGCACACGTGCAAACATTTTGAAAGTTTTCAGCGTGGCTGTTAGCACCAAAGCAGACCTGAAAGACCAAAGGAGCAGCAAACAAACCGTAATAATGCTCTGAGAGCAATTCTGTGTTCATTTTTACACATTTTTATGATTTAGTTATGGTTTTTGTATATTGGTGAAAATATTCTTTAAATTTAGTCAATATTCATTGTCATTTTTTTATAGAATGATTATGACATTTAATTTTAGATTTAATTTAATAGAGCATTGCCAGTGTTATTTTAGTATTATGTACTATTATAGTAATTTGTAGTATTTTGTATTAGTTTTTATATTTATATTTTCAGTATTTATTTTAGTATTAGTAATTTTGGCTTTTGTAATTTTTTTCATTTTTTATGTCTAATTTTAGTATACTTCAACTTCAACTTTTTTTCAGTTAGTTGACAAGGCAACATTGCTTTTTTAAGTTTCAGTTGATCTAATATTTATATTTTATTTTATTTCAGCATATTTCAATTAACAAAAACTATTTTTAATGATTTTATTTTATTTTAAACACTGAGCAACGATGACGAGATTAAACAAATGCAAAATTAAGCCAAATATTCAAATATAAATATAATAATATGTGTATGTATGTAGACGAATTGTGATTCTAAATATATTTTGAAACATTTATTTATTAAATTTGTTACAGAGAGCACAGAATTTTAAGTTCTGCATTTGCTCCATATCCTGTCATTTTGTTTGTGTTGTGTGTGTATAGATCTGATCAATCTCATATATAGGATGTGTTTAAGTGTGTTAATTAATCTGTTAGTAAAGCACTTCAGTTCACCAGTATTCATTCACTGTTCAGCTTCAGCTCAGACAGGTCAATTCCTGACATTATTGACTATGATTTGGTTAATATAAAAACAATCGTGCTCTTTCTAGATTTTTCCCCCCCCCAAAAAACTTGTTAGTGCACAGTTAATCTTGCAACTTTTTTTCTTACTGATTTTACAACAGTACGTTTTAATTAAACACATTTAATTAGCATTACAATTCATCTTTGTAATTGTTGACCAAAAAACTTTGTTAACAAACACTTTTATCAGTAATTTTGTTGAGATTACAAATGCATTTGAAGAAACGGCTCTGCTGGGCCTGACATTATTGACTATGATTTGGTTAATATAAAAACAATCGTGCTCTTTCTAGATTTTTTTCCCCCCCAAAAAACTTGTTAGTGCACAGTTAATCTTGCAACTTTTTTTCTTACTGATTTCATCAACAGTACGTTTTAATTAAACACATTTAATTAGCATTACAATTCATCTTTGTAATTGTTGACCAAAAAACTTTGTTAACAAACACTTTTATCAGTAATTTTGTTGAGATTACAAATGCATTTGAAGAAACGGCTCTGCTGGTTCTAGGTTCGATTTGCACAATAATTGCCCAGTCACCTGCTTCAAAGCATGTTCTGTCTGAGCGTTTGAGGAAAGGCTTGTGTTAAAAATCAGGCTTTAAGATTTTATTCCCCTGCATCTACAAGACTACAAGACAATAGTTATTATCTCCTTGAAATGCTGTCCATGCAGCACTGCTGGGTAATTATGTCAGATTGATGATTTGATTAACCTTACTCCTTACCAAGAGAATTACCAATACAAAATTTACAAAATTACAAAATTTTACTTAAAATATATACATCTGACTCGTAGAGAAATAGAGGCAGTATACACTTCTAACTGCTTTTTAATAGAAGTTTAATGACATTAGAGATTGCTTTGAAAACCCGCAGTTCTGAGAGAAATTGTGAGGCGCCCGAGTGAAGTCGCAAAACTCCATTCCCCCTTTGATGCTTTCCAAACCTTGGGCTATTGATCACACCGCACATTTTCGATACATGGATGTTTCTTCTTCCCTGCCTGTTTGTTTCCGCTCTAGCCGAGCGTTTAAAAGCCGCAGCCAGCTCTTAATTACATTTCCGATTGTTGTGTGAGTTCTCAGACGGCCGGTTCTTTATGTGCCAGACCTACATAAGCCCATAGAAAAGCTCTCCTCCCGGCTATCTCATCCCCTGCCCCGCGGCCGCTGTCTTCAGAGGCCATTACGCGTCAAGGGAGATTGGTTGTCCAATTACACTTCCATCCCCAATCCTTCATTGCCATGTTAATTTGTTACAAGACTGAGATGTACTTATATAAAAGCCTATGCATTAGGAAAATGAGCATGAGAGGGGAAACATGTCCCCCGTTCCAAGGACGTAATGACATTCCCAGACCAAATTATCCACAGATATTTAATTAAACAGAATCACATCATAGACACACAAGTATCCTGCTATTATAAGCACAATTGAAGTCTTTCCCCTTCAAATGACAGAAACCAATCCATATTGAAGTTTCACCCCACTTTTGAAGCGTATTTGTATGTGCATCTGCCCGTTCCAACTCAATAAAAGATGTTTAATCACTAGCTGAAACCTGACAAAGCAACCTTTAATTAGGATCGTTTTGTAGGCCGTTTGTTCAATGTCTTTAAGCGGATGTCCTTCAGAGTTTTAGCCGCTCAAGCCGGCATGTGAGCGGCAAACTGAACACTACCAGATTCTCAAACTCAGGGGCGTGTTGCCCACACAGAGGTCATTAGTGTAAGATTTGGCAAAGCTTTGTCCCGTTAATTATCTCTGTGGCGTTTTAGAAAGTTGGCTTGAGGAAAACATCTTGCTTTCGATAAAACAAATGTTCGTTTCTTTTTATCCAGCCCACTTACGACGTTGTGTGCGCCAAGCAATAAACTTGAGGGGATTCTGTACTTGGAATGCCCTTGGTTTGGCTGGGTATTCATGTTATTTTTAGAAGGAGTCAAAGAAACAATGACTGGATTGTGTTGGGTAGTTTATAACCATTAGATCAGATGTTTTTGACTGGTTTGAGAAGATGTCGCCTGTAGCAATAGGTCACCTAGCATTCCCTCTTTAATTTGGGTCATGTTGGAAATGAGATGGTGAGATGCGGACATGGTAATTCAAACCCTCCTCGCTGTCTCCTACACATCTAGACATGTGGTAATGAATACACTCCATCTGAATGCAGCCTTCCGTTCGGCGTTTGTCACAGTGATGTGGGTTCGAGCTGTGGAACTACTTTCAGAGACCCTGCCAAACTTTCTTTAGCTTTGAAAAACTCAAACGGCTTCTTCCGAAAGGGGAAATTATAATAAATAAAAGGCAGGGCTTGTGTAATTTATTCAGCCATTGCTGTGTTCTTGACAGAAGGAAGCAGAATTAATTATTACCAGTCTCTTATCTTAATTAAATCTTTTCATGTCATGGATTTCACACAAAAGAGCCCGAAAAATCATGTTCATCGCCACTTTTTTTTGGTTTGCAGAGAACGGCGCGTATCAAGATATCAAATATGTTGCATAAATTCATCTGGGGATTAAATGTTATACCTAACTCGAGCGCTCACCAAAGTTTTCAAGTTTGACATTATGCCTGGAAGTTTTGTTGCCCTCTGTGCTGTCTGAACATAAATACAACTGCGAGAAATTCTCGAGAACGGCTGTCTTTGTAGTTCTGTAGAATCAGCATTTGCTTGCATAAGCAACAAACAGAAGAGCTTGTCATGGAGGGGAATCGGGGAGGTGTGGGCAAAGCTTGTTTTGATATTAATCTGTCTAACATATTCTTGACACAACACAGCAGTGTACAGCGCAGAAATGGAAGCTATTGATTTCTGGAGGGGAGAGATGGCAAGTTTACACACTGAGGGTAAGAAAGTAGATGTAAGATGTGGCCCGTTTGTTACACAGAATTGTGAGGAAAGCAATTCATATTGACATTCGCATCAGTGAGGTTTTGTCACGGCTCTGGTTTTACCTGGGCTTCAGATTGAAAATATACACTCACAGTCTTTTGTGTTCAAGTCAAATTGGCATTTGGGTCAATGACATATAGGAGTGTCCATGATAAAGAAAAGAAAAACACTTTGAAAGTTCTTAGAGATGTACTCTTTGTATTCATGTTGCTTTCATATGGTTTTAAATAACATTTATACCATTTTAAAGACAATTTTCAATGTAACATTTTCCATACACCTTATGTGAGTGTACATTTTACAGCTTGAGCTAACCTAAAAAGATATTTGATATTTTAAGAAACCTTGACACACAGGCAGTAGAGTCTGCAGGGGTCCTCTCTGATTTAGTTTTTTCTGCTTGATGGTTAGACAAAAATACTTCAGAAATGCCATTCATAAATCATAAATGACTTGATTTAAAAAAAAATGTTATATATCATTTAATATACAAATTATTTTTTAAGTATTATATGTTATTTATTTATTTATATAAATTTCATTCTCAGAACATTTGTATCAGCCTGATATTTCTAACTCTTTCCCCAAAACATATAAAAATTATTATTAATTCAAAAATGTAAAACATTTTAATCGAAGAAGGGGTGTATTCAAATCATTGTAGAGGTGTATTCAAGTCACTGCGCTTTAGTAGCTCCCTTGAATAGTAACATGAACCAAAACGGTGGCATAATGAATGCTAAAGCACTCAGTAGATCAGGTCTTTGTGAGAGGAAGATGTCTACTGATGTAGTTTTGGATTTAATTATAATAATTACAATGCATAGCAGTAATGCATTTGGGATGATGATAAAACATTGATTGCTATTTCTGAAGCATACACAGATGCATTAGTGAGGCAGGAATACCTTGAGATGCTGAGTTGTATGATTAATGTGATCGTTTGCCACATAGATCCAGGGATCAGATGTTGTTGACAGGCTTACAAGGAAATGCGAAACGACTTGATAGGACCGTAATGCAAGGGCAATCCCTATTGTTTTTTAAATTGTTAATCGCACCTGCTAAAATTAGAATGCTCTCTAGTCTCATTATGAAACCAATTATGTTGCATACTTCAGTTTTTATTACACAAACTTTGACTTCTCTTTCTATCAGTATAATTGTTCAAGACTTGAGTTATGTAACAGATCCTTCAAACCATTTATCATTATTTTATGGATGTTATTCCATTATACTGTAGTGTATAAGCAAACAGTAATATCGTCTCAGTATGTTTCCTCGAGGGAACGAGATGCTGCGTCGGAAAATGCTTTGGGAATGCCTTCTGTGTCCATGCTCTGAATCACATGTGAAGTCAGTCCAATAGCTGGGCGAGACGTCACGGGCGGGTGACGTCATGGCCAGGAAGCTATAAAAGCATGTGCGGCGGAGCCGGCGTCAGCTTCAGGAATGAAGCAAGCGCTGGCAGGGGTGCCGGAAGTATGGCACCGAGACGCAGCGTCTCGTTCCCTCGAGGAACCATGGTTACATACGTAATCTGAGACGTTCCTCTTCAGGAACTCGAGCTGCGTCGGAAAACGCTTTGGGAATGAGAATGCCCATGCTGCCAGACTTGCAAATCCCTGCCTAGTGTGGAAGAGCACAACTAAGGCGAGAGAAAGGTGAGCCAGGAGTGGCTAAAGTAGGCGGTGCCCGCCATCCCGAAGGCCAACTTCTGGAGGAGTGAGCCTTGACCCCCAAAGGAGAGGGGAGATCAGAGGACTCGAGGCTATGTAATAGCATCCTGATCCCCCACTTAGCATAAGCTTCTCTGGCCTGAGGCCTCGGCCTCAGCGCACCGCGGAGGAAACATGTAAGAAGAGGGTGTCTTCCCACTGAATGGCCACCGAGAGGGGCGTGGTAGGTCGCAATAGCCGCCACAAAGACCTCTAGGGTGGAGTGGGTCAACCCTGCGGATAAACAGGCCTGCAAGAACACCAGAACTGTACCAAACGGGCAGTTAGCTGGGTCGGGCCGGCGGTCTCCGCAGAATTACAATTTGCTCATAGAGGGAGCTCTGGATGGAGGATGGTCTCAACAACCTCAGTTGAGAGACCGGAATTTGAGTTGTGCCTCCTCAGAGGCCACACCCACAGCTTCCACAGCTCCACTCATGACCGCACCCCAACTGGTGAGGGACGCGTCCGTCGCAAACATTATGCGGCGACAAGGAGCTCCCAGCACCGGGCCCTGAGACAAGAACCAAGGTTTCCTCCACATGTCTAAGGCACGTAGGCACCTCCGCGTGACCTATAGCATGCGAAGCGGGTTTCCCCTCGGGGAGAACCCCTTGGTCTTGAGCCACCCCTGTAGGGGTCTCATGTACAGCAGGCCAAGAGTTATCACGTTGGACGCAGCTGCCATCAGACCCAGCAGTCTGGAACTGCTTGACAGTGAGTGACCGGCCTTCTGTTACTCTCGCGACTGTGGTGAGGATCGACCATATGAGGATCGACTCGATCCGAGCAGGAGACATACGTGCCTGCATCGTGGTTGAATCCCACACCACGCCCAGATAAGTGGTTCCCCTTCAGGAACTCGAGCTGCGTCGGAAAATGCTAGGGGAACGCCTTCAGCGATAACAAGCTCTGAATCATATGTGTAATCAGTCGAATCGATGGGCGAGACGTCAGAGGCGGGTGACGTCATGACCAGGAAGCTTTAAAAGCACGTGAGGGGCAGCCGGTGCTAGCTTTCTGTCATTCAGCAAAGCTCTCTGTGTGTGTCGGTCACGATCTATGTTCTGTGAGTCTTATTTATTGTTGTCTGTCCAAAAAAGTTGCACAAGCATTCAAAAATATAATCTCCAGCAGAAGATGTCTAAACTAAAGACAAAAAAGGGCGAAAGCAGATCGCGTTACAGACTGTGTGTTCCTCCCTACCCACGCTACATCACAAGCGGGGATACACACAGTTTGTGCGTGGTCTGCTTGGGAGCATTGTGAGCAGTTGCCACTGCGTTTGCTTCGCTCCCGGAAGGCTCTCTTTGAGGAGGGAGTCTTCACCAGCGTTCCTCATGGTGCTGGCCCTGCCGAGGTGGAGCGGCAGCTGCACTCGTGGGGTTCGGTTCGCAGCTGGATCTGGTGGAGGGAATGGAGACGGGCGAGTCCTTATCTTCTTCCTCACCTGCCAGATCCACTGCCCGCTCGCTGGGATCAGAAGCCCGTTCTGCGGCTACTTCCCCCCGGAGAGCCGACTCTGCGCTTCTCCTATCTTCCTCCGAGGAGGTTGATGTGGAGAACGTCGAGGATTCGCCCCTTCAATCCCCACAATATGAGGAGCTATTAGAGGTAGTTACTTGTGCGGTTGCCAAGCTGAACATTGAGTGACCCGCAGAGAAACAGGCTGAACCGCAGAAAAGCAAACTCGATGAACGCTTTCTGCGGGCTAAGTCACTACCTCCACGCCGGAGCCTGCCATTTTTTCCCGATCTCCACACCGAGGTGTCGAGATCGTGGAAGAAACCATTCTCAGCCCGCTTATTCGTCCCCGCCTCTGAGTACTATGGAAATGTGTCAGGGTTGAGTGAATGCGGTTACAGAGCGATGCCCCGGGTAGAGCAGACGCCTGCGAGCTATCTGTCACCCGGCGTGGCATCGTCTCTGAAGGCTCTGGTCTTGCCCTCCAAGCAGCTGCGAACCACTTTAGCGCTGGTGGGCAAGGGGTACTCAGCAGCGGGTCAGGTTGGTGCGTGTCTGCACACTATGTCAGTGTTACAGGCGTACCAAGCCGACCTGCTAAAAGAGCTAGATGAAGGCGAGCAAGTTAAAGCAGCTGATATCTTAGAACTAAGGAGAACCGCTGATTTAGCTCTTCGCACCACCAAGGAGACCGCCCGTGCTATTGGGCGGTCCATGGAAGCTCTAGTGGCAGCGGAGAGGCATTTATGGTTGACCCTGTCCGACATGAAAGAGAAGGACAGGGTCTGCCTTATGGATGCCCCACTTGCGCCTTCTGGTCTGTTTAGCAACGCCGTCAATTCCGTCGTCGACAGATACCAGGAGGCTCGTAAACAGGCGGCGGCATTCCAGCGGTTTCTCCCTCGCCGTTCTATAGCTCTGGGGGCTGCTGGGCGGGAGCAGCCCCAGCCGGGTACCAGCTCCTCATATAGGGGGGTCCAAAAACAGAGCGTTGCGTCTCGCCTTCCCCCGCAGTGGGACCGAGGATGGCGGCGCTCTAAGTCGGGGGCGTCTAAGGCGAAGCCCATTCTGAGGGTCGTGCTTCAGTCGAGGAAGCCCTCGACGAAGCAATCCTGACAGACTTATGCCCAGGACTGCTGAGTGCGGCCCCTACTGGGGAAGAGCGGGGTACACCGCATTGCACGGTGTCCGTCTCTTCTCAGCACCCTCAGGAAACCGTTCTGCCAACCCTGCCAGTGTTCCAGGGCGCAGCATTCTCCAGCGAAGGTCTCTGCATTGTGAGCAGTTGCCACTGCGTTTGCTTCGCTCCCGGAAGGCTCTCTTTGAGGAGGGAGTCTTCACCAGCGTTCCTCATGGTGCTGGCCCTGCCGAGGTGGAGCGGCAGCTGCACTCGTGGGGTTCGGTTCGCAGCTGGATCTGGTGGAGGGAATGGAGACGGGCGAGTCCTTATCTTCTTCCTCACCTGCCAGATCCACTGCCCGCTCGCTGGGATCAGAAGCCCGCTACTTCCCCACTTCCCCCCGGAGAGCCGACTCTGCGCTTCTCCTATCTTCCTCCGAGGAGGTTGATGTGGAGAACGTCGCCCCTTCAAT
>NW_015505356.1:1134841-1145631 GCF_001515645.1 Sinocyclocheilus grahami | reverse complement strand
CAGAAAAGCAAACTCGATGAACGCTTTCTGCGGGCTAAGTCACTACCTCCACGCCGGAGCCTGCCATTTTTTCCCGATCTCCACACCGAGGTGTCGAGATCGTGGAAGAAACCATTCTCAGCCCGCTTATTCGTCCCCGCCTCTGAGTACTATGGAAATGTGTCAGGGTTGAGTGAATGCGGTTACAGAGCGATGCCCCGGGTAGAGCAGACGCCTGCGAGCTATCTGTCACCCGGCGTGGCATCGTCTCTGAAGGCTCTGGTCTTGCCCTCCAAGCAGCTGCGAACCACTTTAGCGCTGGTGGGCAAGGGGTACTCAGCAGCGGGTCAGGTTGGTGCGTGTCTGCACACTATGTCAGTGTTACAGGCGTACCAAGCCGACCTGCTAAAAGAGCTAGATGAAGGCGAGCAAGTTAAAGCAGCTGATATCTTAGAACTAAGGAGAACCGCTGATTTAGCTCTTCGCACCACCAAGGAGACCGCCCGTGCTATTGGGCGGTCCATGGAAGCTCTAGTGGCAGCGGAGAGGCATTTATGGTTGACCCTGTCCGACATGAAAGAGAAGGACAGGGTCTGCCTTATGGATGCCCCACTTGCGCCTTCTGGTCTGTTTAGCAACGCCGTCAATTCCGTCGTCGACAGATACCAGGAGGCTCGTAAACAGGCGGCGGCATTCCAGCGGTTTCTCCCTCGCCGTTCTATAGCTCTGGGGGCTGCTGGGCGGGAGCAGCCCCAGCCGGGTACCAGCTCCTCATATAGGGGGGTCCAAAAACAGAGCGTTGCGTCTCGCCTTCCCCCGCAGTGGGACCGAGGATGGCGGCGCTCTAAGTCGGGGGCGTCTAAGGCGAAGCCCATTCTGAGGGTCGTGCTTCAGTCGAGGAAGCCCTCGACGAAGCAATCCTGACAGACTTATGCCCAGGACTGCTGAGTGCGGCCCCTACTGGGGAAGAGCGGGGTACACCGCATTGCACGGTGTCCGTCTCTTCTCAGCACCCTCAGGAAACCGTTCTGCCAACCCTGCCAGTGTTCCAGGGCGCAGCATTCTCCAGCGAAGGTCTCTCTCTGTATTTTCCGCCTGGGAACGTAGCGGAGCCGAGAGCCTCGCCACCCCTTTGGGGGTCTCTCGAGCAGCTAGCTCGGCGATTTCCTGCCGGTCCACCACTTCAGGGCACCCAGCTAGCAGCTCCAAATATACCAGAGGCCAGTCTCGAGAGACTGGTTCCCTTAGTAGATTATTTAGCAGCGTGGAAACTACTGCCAAATGTATCTCGTCGGGTCCTGCAAACTGTAGAAAGAGGCTATCGCATTCAGTTCGGCGCTCTGCCTCCACCTTTCAGAGGGGTTTTTCTCACATTAGTGGGCCCAGAGCAGGCTCTGGAATTAGAACAAGAAGTCAATACTCTCTTGAGGAAGGAGGCCATCGAGGTGGTCCCTCCTCTCGACAGGGAGTTCGGGTTCTACAGCCGGTACTTCATCGTTCCAAAGAAGGATGGAGGGTTGCATCCAATTTTAGATCTGTGGCTATTGAACCACTCAGTCATGCGTCTGAAGTTCAAAATGCTCACTGTCAAACAGGTCGTGTCTCAGATCAGGTCCGAGGACTGGTTTGTCACGATAGATCTAAAAGCTGCTAATTTCCATGTCTCCATCCTTCCCAATCACATGAAGTTCCTGAGGTTTGCTTTCAGGGGCAAAGCTTACCAATATCGGGTCCTTCCCTTCGGCCTAGCACTCTCACCCCATACTTTCACGAAGTGTGTGAATGCTGCTCTGGCTCCTCTGCGACTCCAGGGAGTCCGCATACTCAATTACATCAACGATTGGTTGATTTTAGCTCAATCAGAGCAGATGGCGGTTCGGCATCGAGATGTCATTCTCGCTCATATGGAAAAGCTGGGGTTAAGACTAAACACCAAGAAACTTGGCTGTACATGAGACCACTACAGGGGTGGCTCAAGATCAAGGGGTTCTCCCCGAGGGGAAACCCGCTTCGCATGATCAAGGTCACGCGGAGGTGCCTACGTGCCTTAGACATGTGGAGGAAACCTTGTTTTTTGTCTCAGGGCCCGGTGCTGGGAGCTCCTTGTCGCCGCGTAATGTTAGCAACGGACGCGTCCCTCAACGGTTGAGGTGCGGTCATGAGTGGAGCTGTGGAAGCTGTGGGTGTGGCCCCTGAGGGCCTCTCCTGGTCTCTCAACCGAGGTTGTTGAGACCATCCTCCAATCTAGAGCTCCCTCAATGAGGAAACTGTACGCCCTGAAGTGAAGACTCTTCACTTCATGGTGCGGAGACCGCCTGCTTGACCCAGTTAACTGCCCAATTGGTACAGTGCTGGAGTTCTTGCAGGCCCGTTTCTCCGCGGGGTTAACCCACTCCACCCTGAAGGTCTACGTGGCGGCTATAGCGGTCACACCCCTCTTGATGGTCACTCAGTTGGCAAGGACCCCCTGGTTACACGTTTCCTCCGCGGTGTGATGAGGCCAAGGCCTTTCTGGCAGGAGTTCCTATGAAGGACATCTGCAACGCTGCAGGATGGTCTACGCCCCTCACGTTCATCAGGTTCTATGACCTAGATTTGTGAACCACTCCAGAACGTCTCGTCATCTTGATGTCGAACCGCCATCCGCTCTGTTTGAGCTAATATCAGCGAATCGTCAATGTGGTTGAGTCATGAAAGTGTGGGGTGAGAGTGCAAGGCCAAAGGAAGAAACCGGTATTGGTAGGCTTTTGCCTCCGAAAGGAAACCTCAGTAACTTCCTATAGTGAGGAAGGATGGAGATATGTGCATATTTTAGATTGATCGTGACACACCAGTCCAGAGACTTGGTCTGAGATACGACCTGTTTGAGTGCGAGTGTGCTGAACTTCAGTCACATGACTGAGCGGTTCAATAGGTGCAGATCTAAAATAGGATTTAACCCCCCATCCTTCTTTGGAACAATGAAGTACCGGCTGTAGAACTCGGAGTCTGTCTCGTGCGGAGGGACCACTTCGATGGCCTCCTTCTGTAAGAGAGTTACTACTTCTTGTTCTAATACCAGAGCCTGCTCGGGACCCACTAGAGTGGGGAAGCCCCGTTGAATTGAGGCGGACGAGAACCGAACTGGATTCTGCAGCCTCTTTCAACAGTACGCAGGACCCATTGAGACACATTTGGCAGTAGCTTCCACGCTGCTAAATAATCTACTAAGGAAATCAGTCTCTCGAGACTGATCTCTGGTGTGCCCAGTATGACTATTTTGGTGCCCTGAAGTGGCACAGCGGCAGGGGACGTCCGAACCTCTCAGTGCCGCTACGTTGCCGGGCGGTAATTGAAAGAAGAGACCGCTGCGCCCTGGAACACCGGCAGGGTTGGCAGAACGATCTCCCAAGGGCACTGGGGAGAGACGGGCACCGTGTAATGCGGTGTGAACCTCTCTTCCCCAGAGGGGCCTGCCCTCCGAGGTCCTGAGCCACAGCATCAGGACTCTCATAGCTGAAGTCTCCTATTGAAAACGATGGCCCTCATACCCACGTCGTCTGCTAGGAAGACTAAACCAGAGCCTGCTCGGGGCAGGACCCAATGAAGCACACTTGGTAGGGGCTCCCACACCGCCAGGTGACCTCCTAAGTGAACCAGTCTAGCGAGATTAGCCTCTGGTGCACCTAGAGCAGCTAGCTCAGTGCCCTGAAGTGGCGGACCGGCAGGAGGCGGCCGTATTAGCTGCTCTAGATACTGCCGTAGAGGTAGCGAGCCTCTTAGTACTGCTACGTTTCCGGGCGGTAACTGAGAGAAGTGCTCGCTGGAGACCGCTGCGCCCTGGAACATGGCAGAGTTGGCAGACCGACCTCCTGAGGGCACTGAGGAGAGACGGGCACCGTGTAATGCGGTGTACACCGCTCTTCCCCAGAGGAAGCTAGCCCTCAAAAAGTCCTAGGCCTTTAGGCGTCAGGACGTTTACAACGAAGACTATCCAGCGAGAATGACGGTCCGCAGACCCGCCTTCCGCTAGAAGCCTTCGGCCTGGGAGCACCTCTCTGACTCTTGACTCTGCGGAGTACGAGAAGTGAGGCCCCCAGAATGAGGGGCTGGAACACGGTAGGTTGGGACCTCTCCCGCCCAGCAGCCCCTGCTGACCGCCTCAACCTCCGCAGAGTAAGAGAGGTAAACGCGTGCTCTCACTCGAGAAATTTTTATCCCAAGAGCCCCTGTATATCTAACTTCTCATAGCCAGACAAATACTTCTTTATTCCTTAGAATTAATTGCAATCAAACAACCAGACGAGTAAATACGGTCTGGTGTTGTAAGATTCACATCAAAAACCGAAATGATGTAATATATGCGTTGCCTCGGCCGCAGCACTCACTCAGAGGGGGAAGAACCGCAGCGCGGGCTTCCAAGCCTCGAGAACGAGCTCTAGATCTAGGGAACACGGGTGGAGATAGGAAGAGCCATCTCCAACCCATCTGCTAGATCATGTGCGATCCCCGTGATCTCAGCCGACGTGCAGCAGCGGGACTGCAATCGCAAGATCACAGGCACGGACACACTCCTCGGAGTGTGCCCGGCAAGAGGGGAGCGCTCAACAGCGGAAAAAAGCACAATCCGCCCACCGAGAGCCGATTGCGCAAGCTCTGCTCCCTATTAATACTGCTCATTATAATAGCAGGCATAATATGCTTGTGTAACTGATGCTTGTGCAACTGGCGAGCTCTTTGACGCCCTCTGTATCAATCTCCTTGGAGAAAAACAGGCGGAGCGTCGCGCCCTCTCCCCGGTGGGGAGACGCCGAGAGCGGGCACCGGATCTGGTGGTTAGGAAGCAGATCCATATGTGAACCCCATGAGCACAGCCCGTGCTCACCCCTCGGCGAAAGCGGGGCCGGCACCGCGAGCAATGCTAGTGAAGGCTCCCTCCTCAAAAAGAGCCCTCTGAGAGCGAAGCAAGGCAGTAACAACTGTGCTTCGCTCCCAAGCAGACAACAAGCAAACTGTGTGTATCCCCACCCATAAAGTAACGCGGGCAGGGAGGAACACACAGCCTGAACGCTGCCTGCTCGCCCCTTAGGTGTTTGGTTTTGTCTTGGGATTTTGTGACAGACAACACTAAATAAGACTCACAAACCGATATCAAACTGACACACGCACACAGAGCACTTGCTGAATGACAAAAAGCTGACGCCGGCTCCGCCGCATGTGCTTTTATAGCTTCCTGGCCATGACGTCACCCGCCCGTGACATCTCGCCCAGCTATTGGACTGATTTCACATGAGATTCAGAGCGTGGACACAGAAGGCGTTCCGAAAGCGTTTTCCGATGCAGCTCGAGTTCCTGAAGAGGAAGCATAATTTTCAGCTTAATATTTGGTGTATGTATTTATTTGCACAAATTATCACAGTATTACAGCGTGTAATGGTGTAATGCGGTGTACACCGCTCTTCCCCAGAGGAAGCTAGCCCTCAAAAAGTCCTAGGCCTTTAGGCGTTTACAACGAAACAACGAAGACTATCCAGCGAGAATGACGGTCCGCAGACCCGCCTTCCGCTAGAAGCCTTCGGCCTGGGAGCACCTCTCTGACTCTTGACTCTGCGGAGTACGAGAAGTGAGGCCCCCAGAATGAGGGGCTGGAACACGGTAGGTTGGGACCTCTCCCGCCCAGCAGCCCCTGCTGACCGCCTCAACCTCCGCAGAGTAAGAGAGGTAAACGCGTGCTCTCACTCGAGAAATTTTTATCCCAAGAGCCCCTGTATATCTAACTTCTCATAGCCAGACAAATACTTCTTTATTCCTTAGAATTAATTGCAATCAAACAACCAGACGAGTAAATACGGTCTGGTGTTGTAAGATTCACATCAAAAACCGAAATGATGTAATATATGCGTTGCCTCGGCCGCAGCACTCACTCAGAGGGGGAAGAACCGCAGCGCGGGCTTCCAAGCCTCGAGAACGAGCTCTAGATCTAGGGAACACGGGTGGAGATAGGAAGAGCCATCTCCAACCCATCTGCTAGATCATGTGCGATCCCCGTGATCTCAGCCGACGTGCAGCAGCGGGACTGCAATCGCAAGATCACAGGCACGGACACACTCCTCGGAGTGTGCCCGGCAAGAGTGGAGCGCTCAACAGCGGAAAAAAGCACAATCCGCCCACCGAGAGCCGATTGCGCAAGCTCTGCTCCCTATTAATACTGCTCATTATAATAGCAGGCATAATATGCTTGTGTAACTGATGCTTGTGCAACTGGCGAGCTCTTTGACGCCCTCTGTATCAATCTCCTTGGAGAAAAACAGGCGGAGCGTCGCGCCCTCTCCCCGGTGGGGAGACGCCGAGAGCGGGCACCGGATCTGGTGGTTAGGAAGCAGATCCATATGTGAAACCCATGAGCACAGCCCGTGCTCACACCTCGGCGAAAGCGGGGCCGGCACCGCGAGCAATGCTAGTGAAGGCTCCCTCCTCAAAAAGAGCCCTCTGAGAGCGAAGCAAGGCAGTAACAACTGTGCTTCGCTCCCAAGCAGACAACAAGCAAACTGTGTGTATCCCCACCCATAAAGTAACGCGGGCAGGGAGGAACACACAGCCTGAACGCTGCCTGCTCGCCCCTTAGGTGTTTGGTTTTGTCTTGGGATTTTGTGACAGACAACACTAAATAAGACTCACAAACCGATATCAAACTGACACACGCACACAGAGCACTTGCTGAATGACAAAAAGCTGACGCCGGCTCCGCCGCATGTGCTTTTATAGCTTCCTGGCCATGACGTCACCCGCCCGTGACATCTCGCCCAGCTATTGGACTGATTTCACATGAGATTCAGAGCGTGGACACAGAAGGCGTTCCGAAAGCGTTTTCCGATGCAGCTCGAGTTCCTGAAGAGGAAGCATAATTTTCAGCTTAATATTTGGTGTATGTATTTATTTGCACAAATTATCACAGTATTACAGTGTTCTTTATATTACATACAGCAATAATATACTTCTGACCTTGAGTGTCATGTAAATAACATCATACTTGGTTATAGTAATTATTCAGTGACATAGTATTTATCTAGGTACCATCTGTTACCTTCAATTTATGACATTGCCACATTTATTTGTTTGTTTGTTTGTTTGTTTGTTGGCCTTTACTTGGGCTTTTGAATGACAGCCAAGAGCATTTTTTTGCATTAATGTCCATGTAGAATTTCATTTCATTTAGTTTAGTTTAGTTTTTTGTTTTGTTTTGTTAGAGTCAAACTCTGATCTATCTGCCAACCATTATTTTGGAGAAAATGCACTATAAATATCTAAATAATATAAAGAAATATTTGTGATTATATATATATATATATATATATATATATATATATATATATATATGTGTGTGTGTGTGTGTGTGTGTGTGTGTTTTTATCCCTCATAGTGTGTAGTTACAACATCTACAAGTACGGACCCATTGTTGCTATGCTAACCAGTTTGTTTCTGACCCTCAATAGCACATATTTGTATGGGTTACGTGTTGTGTCCTATAATAGCGCCTCACTTTTCTTCATAAAAAGACTCACTATATGTCTTGCTAGTCAGATTTTGCACAGGTTTTTTTTGTCATCACAAAAGCAAATCCTCACAGCAGGAGGGCCACTGTCCTCTAAATTGTCTGCTCCGGTTTCTCTGTCCAGTCTAGTGTAACTGTAAGGCGAAAGTGCTTTGTAATTCTATTCAAATGTTCCAGCGGCAGCAGGAGCAGCACAGTCAGTGTTTGTGCCTGGACTGCTGCTGACATGATGGAGTAGGTCTGCATGAAGAGTGCAGGAAACCATAAATCTCCCTGTTTAAACCCCCAAAACACAATCTTTCCCCTTCTCTCTCTCTCATTTGCTAACAAATCAGACAAGGTCTTTGCACCCATGGAAGCAGACCAATCCCTTTTTCCTGTTATGCAAGACTCGATATTGCACTGGACAGTTGTTTGGGCCGTGTTGTGTGTATTTGTGATCGTCCATGGCCTCTGGTCACATATACCCGAAAGGAGTCTAACTTATTCTCATCTAATTTGTATTGTTTCCCAGACTTCCCTTTAATGGCTTGTTTGACATGTGTGCTCCGCGCCACTGCACACAATTATGACAAGGTGCTTAGACAGCCCGGCGAGGCTGGAGGCCAACATTTCTATTGACACTCGCTCTTTTACAACCGAGAGCCAGCCATCGCCTTGAGTGATCGTGATAGATGTGGCTATCTGTGCAGGTATGAGCATGTGTTCATGTGCATGTAAACTAGCATCACTTTCCATCAAGAAGCGCATTGCTGAGTATATTGCACGCAGACTCTCCTTTTGTATTATATAGGGCTGAAATGATTTCAGTGTCAATGTCAGAGGATGAAAGGGAGAAAATTAGAGACTTTGGCTCTTGTTTTGAGTCTCAGTTGGGTGAATTCAGTTAAGTAGAATCCATTGGCTGAAAGAACTTTTACTGGGTCTTGTACACAATAGAAATTGTATTTTTTTATTATATATTTGTGTAAATATATATTTTGATCTCTACATTTTAAACACATACCAAGATGTATCAAAATTTCTGCATGAAAATATTTGCGCACAGATTTTGTTACCAAATTTTTCTTTGTGTTGGGAAAGAAGTTCGAAGATGCCGGTTGGGAGGACTTGTTTTACCCTCCTGTATGCCTTTAATGATACATCTTGGAATCCTTAATTGAAAGAGGACAAATAAAGGCTGTTTTGTATGCAGCCATTTGCAACTCCACCATGCAACTCTGGAGAAGCCTGCGTCAAGATCATTTGCATAATGAAAGTGATTGTATGTGTCACAGAAGGAAGAGCCAGGCAGCTGGAAAGGTAGCGATTTGGGAGGGAATTTGAACACACCTCTCCGACAGAAAGAGAGCTGGAGCAAAAAAAAAAACCCCCAAACAATAAAAACCCAGAAGGGTAGAAAAGTCATCCGGTGCATAAACAAAGATGTGAGCAAGACCCCCAGCAATGCTTTTGCTTATTATTCAAGCACGTCTTAATCATCCTTAATCAGTCAAAAGTGTATCTTGTGCCAATATGACAACGTTGAAGTCATTCTAGAGTAACAAAACTAACTTTAGGTTACGCTCCCCTCGTTTTCCTCACGTGTAACACATTAAGCATGATGTTCCACCCGGCAGGAGCCTGGCAAGATCTCTTCCAGGTGTTGTTCTGTACTGTTTCCCAGCATGCCTCTTTCTGAGGCCGTGTCCATCATGATAGGATCTGATTTGCCTCAATTAGTTCAGCCTGGACATTCAGCTCTGTAGGAATGCTGGTTAGGAATCTCAGTGATGGAAACCTCATCATTAGATTCATATCAATATTTCAGTCACACTTTGCATCGTGGGGAGATGCCAGTGGGAGGGCTGTTTCAGATGCTGCATCTTATCCCAACATGAGAAAGCATGCAGATGTCATTTGCATTTCTCTTCATGCACTACTTGCGTCTGTGTCTCACTCATGGTCATCTTCTTGAAGGGCTACATACATCTCCCTTTCTATCAGCCCGTCTTTTGCTTTGCTATTTCTTGAGAATGTCTGCCGTAGGCACGGCTGGAAGAGATTGAGGTGTCTGTCGTTGATGCCTGAGGAAGGGAAGGATGCACACGCTCTGGACTGGGCCCAGCTGAGGTGAGAGCGCATGTAGATGTGCAGCAGAAATCCCTGCAGCCAGTCATTGCTTTCTCTGAGCTGTCAGTACTCCAGTTTGGTTGTTGAAATGGAAGATGCCAGGGTCACTGTGGTCAGAAACGTTCTGTTTTTGGAAGAAGTCTTATTTCAGTCTAGTGGCTCGGTTATAGAATGGCTTTTTTGGGAACTTCTTACTGTCAAATAAATCCAGTGTCTTCAAACTTCAAATGCAGGTTAAATTTAGCTGAATTGCAAAAGTCTGTTCTTTTTTTATTTAAAGGATGATGATCGTAGGGCTGGGCGATATAGCTAAAAAATGTATCAACGTATAATGTTTCATATCGTTCGGTATCAATAATTATTGACATGTTTATAACCTTTTTTAAAACAAAGAGCAATATAATTTTTTTTTTTACATTTAACCACTGCATTTTTAAATTAACTCAATTTATTGAGACAAACAACAAATATTCTTTGTTTGTTTTACCAGTCAAACACAAAATAAAAATTAAATCTATTTTAAATTAATCTAATTTCTAATGTTTTATATGCAGATTGAATAGGTTAAACTTGTCTTGTCTCCCGAGGCCACAGGAGGGCGCAATGAGCAAAATCATGCAGCACATTAAAGGGGTCATATGATGCTTTTTTAAAGATAATTATTTTGTGTATTTGGTGTAACAGAATATGTTGACATGCTTTAATGTTCAAAAAACTTATTATTACAAACAAAATTATTGTAGGTCCTCTATGCCCCGCCTCGCTCAAACGCTTCGTTTTCTGAGCAGATGGGTTTTTCCTATCTTTCTCCCTACTCACAGCGCTGTAGGCACTTGAATGCCTTGATTCAATTGAAGTTCATTGAATGGTGCTTATGCTTCAACTCTTGTGATGTGTACTGTTATTAGGTGCGGACTCTGAGGAGTTTTTTCTGCGGTGTTTTGCTCTCTCTCTCTCTCTCTCTCTCTCTCTCTCTCTCTCTCTCTCTCGCGCTCTCTCTCTCTCTCTGGCTCTCGCTCTCTCTCTCGCTCTCTCTCTCTCTTGCTCTCTCGCGCTCGCTCTCTCTCTCTCTTTCTCTCTCGCTCACTCGCTCGCGCACACACACACGATGCGCAAAACTCCACATTTGAACAGTCAATAGCAAATATTTAAACTAATAACAAAACAA
>NW_015505356.1:1117401-1133017 GCF_001515645.1 Sinocyclocheilus grahami | reverse complement strand
GACGTGAGAGCTCGTCGGCTGCACGATTGAGCTCGCCTGGGATGTGAACGGCGCGAAGCGACCTCAGATGCTTCTGACTCCAGAGGAGGAGATGGCGGGCGAGTTGCGACATGCGACGGGAGCGTAGACCGCCCTGGTGGTTGATGTACGCAACGGTCGCAGTATTGTCCGTACGGACCCATACGTGCTTGTCGCATAGCAGCGACTTGAAGCGGCGTAGAGCCAGCCATACTGCTTGCAACTCGAGGCAATTGATATGCCACTGCAATCGGGGCCTCGACCAGAGCCCCGCAGCTGCATTCCCATTGCACATGGCACCCCAGCCCCTGGCAGAGGCATCTGTTGACACAACAACATGCCTGGATACTCACCCAAGGGTCACTCCTGTCCGAAGAAAGGCAAGATCTGTCCACGGGCTGAGGGTCTGACGGCAGAACGGGGTAACGGAAACCCGGTACGTGCCGTGTCGCCATGCCCATCTCGGGACCCGGTCGTGAAGCCAACGCTGAAGCGGTCTCATATGAAGCAACCCGAGCGGCGTGACACCGTCGAGGGTGGTGAGGACGGAGGAGGTATCAGGTCTGTTTTGGGCAGAAAAAGGTGCCTTCCAAGACTTAGTGACCTCCTCATGCACTTCCGGGAAGAATGGAACCGGAGGCGGCAGCCGACGTCCAGCCTGCGCCCCCCGGAACCAATCATCTAGCCTCGAGCGTCGTGCTGTAAGCCCAAGCACGAGAGGCAGCGATCATGACCATCAGATGGAGGCAGGAAACGACCACATCCAGAAACGCACGAGCGGGAAGCCATCTTTAAAAAGACGCCCGTCACTCGTGGAACTCTTTTAGACATTTGCTCTTTTAGGAAAAAAGGAAACATTCTTTTAGAGAGAGTGCTGAAGCGCCCAGGGGAGGTCGCGGCGAGAACGCAGAATGGCAGCTGCAGCACGCCGAAGATGAGCAGCACTGAATGGCAACCCCCGCTGACGCGCCGTAACACCAACGCCAGCTGTTTCTTCCAAACACTCGCGGAGATTCGTCCTGAGAAGGCTCGGCTCCGAAGCGAAAAGCTGATGTGCGTTTGCACGCGCTCTCCTTTTATACCCGCGCTGCGGGGCGGGGTGCGCGTGGCGAAACACGCACGCCAACTGTCATTGGCTTGTTTAGTTTACACTCGAAGGTGATTGGGCTCTCTGGCGAGATCCCAATTCGTCAGTCACTGACGTAACGTAGAACGGGACTGACTGAATGGGAACTGTTTTAACTTTGCATGGCTTTCTATACATCTCTTGTGTGAGATGCAAGTGCAGCAGTCGTATTTGTCCGTCTAGAAAATGCGCTGAATATGCGTTCTGTGTGAATGGCTTGGTTTTGGTTTTAACCTAATCAAGATTTTGTACGCATTGAGCTACTATATTTCTCTAATATTTTGAATGAATAACGCAGCAACTGCGCGTCTCGTGGGCTAGACTAACAAAACATTAAACTACAACGTCACTTACATCATCATCACTGCATCTCGTGCTCCACTGATGACGCTCCCTGACGCACACCTAACATTCGATTGTACTATTTTTGCATTCAAATTCGACTAATATTCATTTTAATATCCTCATTACAGGCAGGCACAGCACTCAATTCAGCATGTGTTTGTGTGAGCTGTCTGCATCTCTCATAGCATGTGCCTATATCCTGCACTATATCGAACATTTTTTGTATTGTTATCGAAGAAGGTGTACCGTCGATAAATATCGATACCGTTTTATTGCCCATGCCTAGATGATCGTTCACTCTGTGTTTATCACTGTCATATTGTTCCACTCCATATGAAATTAAGCAGAATGTTTTCACTGCTGTTTTCCATACAAAAGATCCCAGTGTAAAAAAGAAACCCATGTGACTTATTCTATGTATACAGCGATATGTGAGAAACAGACTAAAATACTAAACATATTATTATTATTATTATTATTAATTATGCAATTAATTAATTATACACTGCAAACCAAATTTAAAAAAAAAAATCACAATTAACAAAAAAAATAATAATGATATTTTGAAAAATGAAACAGCTATTCAATAGCATAAGAAGCTTATTTTTTGTGCTTAATTTTCTGGAGCTTGACAGTGTCTGTTTCCCATTCCCGCGCATTATGTGGAAAAGAGCACATTCTGCCTAATATCTACTTTTGTTTTCCTTAGAAAAAAGAAATCCTACAGGTATGGAATGACAAGAGGTTGAGTAAATTAAAAGTTAATTCTTGTCAGCATTCAGCCCCTCCGTCGATACTTTTAAATGTATTTTATGCGGACCATTTCAGAAATGCTTAATTGTAGGTATGTGGTTTCCACTGCATTGAACATAACATTTCACACAGGTGTTGAATATTTCAGAATGAATTTCAATGAATTTCTCTAAAGAGGCACCTATTGCTATTCTTTAAAGTACTGTTTATGCATCAATTCTTGTGTGACTAGAAACTCATAAAGCATTGCCGGTCTTTTTTTGGAAGCTTGCATGACAATCCACTCTTTTATGCGGTGTAATTGTGCAGATCTGAGAGCTCAAGTAATCATAATCAGGTATGGATAATTTTCAGTACAATGGCCATTGTTTGTGAAGTTTTCGTCTATTTTGTCTCTGGCAGAACAGTAGCGAGTGTCCGTGAACTCAAGCTCCTGTGATTATTATACTGTCTTTGCGGTTACCCTGTAAAGCTCTCTCTGCTGCATAGTCCTTCAGACTTTTTTATAAGATTACAGATGATGCTCAGAAATGAATTTGAGGGGTCAGTGCAGATATATTTTCCAGTCAGACTGCAGCACCTGGAAACACTGCAGTCTTATCCATCACAGAAGAGAAACAGCCACCCTCAGACAGCTGAAAAGGAAACGAGCAGTGCGTAGAAGCAGATATGGCTAGTTTAGCCCCGGCCTGTTGCGATATTGGCCATGCAGGTCTCAGTAGGAGATAGCAGATCTGGTGATCTGAGGTCTGTTTCATTTCACCTGGCGCCTTCTAGTTTACAGCCTTAATTCCAGACCTCGGCATCCTGCCGAATACATGCAGCACACTGTCAGATACTCACGATTGAGGCCTCCGTCCGCGAAGAAATAACAGTCTTTGATGCGATGCCTAACAACCTGCTGCTATATCGGATCACCCATGCCACCTTGAGTTTAGGATGCTTTGCGCAATGCCGAAATTGAAGTCAAGTGTTCGTTGCTCTTGGCACCTCTTGCTGCACTTTTTCCCATCAGCCAACACATCTCCGCTCATGCATACGAGACGGAATGGCGATCACGGAGGCGTCTGGCTTTCGATGACATCATTGGGAGGGGGGTGAACTGAAGGAGGGGGTGCTTGTGTTGCATGTGGAAGCCTCCCAGAAAAAGAGATTATGTGCTAGAGTTGCCATATGCTCTTCTACCCCAGGTGACTACCGGCAAAACAGGAAGTGCCACCTTTTTAATAAGCGGCGTAATGCCTGCCAGCATCTTATTAGTCACCAGGGTATAAATGTCAACTGTGCGTATCCGTTTCACTCGTCATTATTGAGTCGTTTTGTTGAGGAAAAGAACATATTTCTTATTTTAGACCTCTTTGGTTTTGGCTTGGTCTTGAAATGCGAGTTTAAAATGTCTGTTCATTTGATGAGCAGCAGAAGCTTTTTTGCTTTTTTTTCCGTTTTCGACTATTTTTAGAGGCGGTTAAGATTCCTTATTGACACGCAGAGTTGAGGAAGATTTCAGTGTGGCTGATTGGGTGTGTGTGTGTGTGTGTGTGTGTGTGTTAGGATGAATAATTAAATGATGATGTAATGCGCTGACTGAGAGAGGGAAGGAAAAAAAATAAGTGATACAGAGTCAGTGTAGATCTGCACTCTAGGCAGCATCGCATGAGAACTCATTTCGCTAATGCTATCGGAACATGCGAGTTCAAATGTACAAGCTGTTTTGTTTGACAGCAAGGCTGTCAATACCAACTTATTTTGGTATTTGTCAAACCTCACAAGTCTTCTGTGTGTATATGTGTGTGTGCTGTCACATCTGAGTGCGGCTCTGCTCAGATTGTCCGGCTCTTCTAAAAGCTATGTATGTCTGTTTCCTGAAAACGCTCCATCTGTTTACCCATTTAATTAGTGACAGATGAATCAGATGATGCGTTCTGCAGTTAGTGTCATTCATTTTTTTCTGAGAGCATTTGGCTATCCTGATCCTATATTGAGTGTAGGAATGTGCACGGCGACATGTTTTTTAATACTGAATAGTCTCTAGGTTGCCTAGATGACTAATCGGTCTTAGAAATCACAAATTTGTGTTATGAACAATTAATTAGGCTAGTTTTGCATTCCTGCACACCTAATCTGACACATTTCTTAAAGGGATGGTCAACCTAAAAAGGAAAATAATGTCGTAATTTACTCACTCTCATGTCACTCCAAACCTGTATGACTGACTTTCTGGTGCAGAACAAGGTGTTTTTCAAAATGTTTCAGATTTTTTATTTTTATTTTTTTTCCATACAATGTAACAAACATAAAATAGTTCCTGTTGACTTTCATTGTGTGGACAAAAGTTGAAATATTCTGAAATATTCAAAATAATGTACAGGTCATGTAAAAGAATTTTCACAATGTATTAAAAGTTGATTTAACTATTCCTTTAAGGGTATTTACATAAGGTACTTTTGCTGTGCTTGTTTGTAAGACTGCACAATTTGACAATTTTTTTTTTATTATCTATCAATAATAATAATTATTATTATTACTATTATTATTATTATTATTACATAAAATATTAACCAATTCAAATATATGAATATTGTAATATTTCACTGTAAAATAATAATTAAAAAAAACTAACAAACTTTGTCTTAATTTTATAGTTATCAAATGTTAAACCTTCAAGCTTTTATTTTAGTGTAAAACAGCAGGGAGCCCATAAACTGTCAGTTGCGATAACAACTTTTTGTTGTGCGATCTGTTGACTTTCATTGTGTGGACAAAAGTTGAAATATTCTGAAATATTCAAAATAATGTACAGGTCATGTAAAAGAATTTTCACAATGTATTAAAAGTCGATTTAACTATTCCTTTAAGGGTATTTACATAAGGTACTTTTGCTGTGCTTGTTTGTAAGACTGCACAATTTGACAATTTTTTTTTTATTATCTATCAATAATAATTATTATTATTATTACTATTATTATTATTATTACATAAAATATTAACCAATTCAAATATATGAATATTGTAATATTTCACTGTAAAATAATAATTAAAAAAAACTAACAAACTTTGTCTTAATTTTATAGTTATCAAATGTTAAACCTTCAAGCTTTTATTTTAGTGTAAAACAGCAGGGAGCCCATAAACTGTCAGTTGCGATAACAACTTTTTGTTGTGCGATATATTGCCCCAGAAATAAATGCGATAAACAATATTATTGTCATTTGAAGAGCGTTTTATGCCACTGAATATATAATCATAATATAACAGCATAATAATGCAAGAAGGCCTACACACTTTCATATGACAACAAACGTTTAATTCTTAAGAATATTTAGATAATGGAAATTAAGTAAAAATATTAGATACCTTAAAAAACTTGAAAAAATTGTAAATAAACATTTTCTAACAAAAAGTGCAAAGTAGAAAAAAAGAAAAATTCACAAATAACTTGTATGGAGATTTTTCCATTCCACTTTTCTCTGTAAATGAAGGGTGCACTGTATTGCTGAAAAACACAATCCTTATTTATCAGTCAGATGCACAAAGGCACAGATCCCTAAACAAGGCCATATCTACAGATGAAACTTTGTCTGTAGAAGCATTTTTTTATTTATTTGAACTAAATAAATAAACTACACCACATTATGTACGCCGACTACACCACATTATGTACGAGAAGCTGCAAAAGACACAGTGACATACATTTTTATGTAAATATAATGGGCAATATATTGCGTCACCAAAAATTATTGAGGTCATGTACATATATTGTGTGATAAGTCGATATATTGATTATTGTGACAGGCCTACTCACGTGTGAAGAACACAGCACCATATTTAACTCTGAAAGACGCAGCACATGTATTTAATGAAATCACATACTTTGCAATTTTAGAATTGCACTAACCCTTATTGCAATTTTGGTTTTGCTTCTATTTAATCATGCAGCCATGTAGGGTTTTTATCATGCTAACGGTATTAAGAAGCTCAGCATTCTTATATAGTCCATGCTTATAAAATGACTGCATATAGTCAGCCTCATTTATTCTGATTTATTTGGATGACCGGTCAGTCAGGTAGTGTTTCACACTATGTATTCACACAAAAAGACTTAAAATATGATTAGCTTTAATTTTCTGCTTTGAATAAAGTCACTGTGTGAATGCTCACATATTGACTATTCTCATATATTTTTTCTTTCAGTTCTCTTGAATCGCTGTAGATTATAGTCAGCAGTGTTCATACAAGACCAGAGTCTTTTACCTCTGTATGATCAGGTTGTCTTGAACTCTTATCATTGCTTCATTCTGTCATTTTTCCTTCTAAAGTGTACCATTAACCTCTCAAATAACCCAACGGGAGGTACGCAGGTGATTTCAGCTGCCATATTACTTTTCTTTTGTGAAACGGCCTTGTGGCAGCCATATTGGACCTCTTGATTTTGCTAAGTGTGTTTATGTCCTGAATTACACAGATTATACTTAATAGGCTGCATTGACTGCTTAAACTGTGTTCTTTTATCCAAGATAAAAGTCATAAACTGTTTAAACGAAACCTCAATTTAAACACATTTAAATATAGGGTTTATTTTGAGTTGATTTTGATAGTTATCAATGTTTTATAGTACACCTAAACAGCTCAGCCTCCAAACTGCCTTTCTCAAACACCTCATATTCTGCCATAGTTGCTCACCATGCCACTGTGTGCAGGATTGTTGACTGCATTAGCATGTTGTTAGCATTCTGTCATCGACTGGAGCCAAATGGATGTCATCTTCCTCAGCTTCTGCTGTGAGACTTGTCTTGTGTGTTGTTCAGCTGCGAGATCTTTGTATTCCTAGACTGCTCTCCATCGTCATTACCGTTTCTAGCATTAAGCATTTACGTTATCTATTTTAGCTTTAGAATGGTAAAATGTAATAAAAACCCACAGTGACTTTCAGATCAATGCATTGATGGTAGTGACACATTGTATTTAGAGGCAGGAGTCTAAGCCGGTCTCTAGAAGAGATTTGTGGGAAGAGATCAATGCATGTGTCAAAATTTGCTTAGCCTTTAACAACTGGATGAGTAGCGCTTTTTAGCTAATGCCAGAAAATGCAATTATGTTCCAGCAGATGACCTTAGACAATGTCTGTGGTTCAAATACAATGCGTGCTTGCATACTCAGCATGAGCGCTACCTAGCAGACGTGATTTCATTACGTTTCCGAAGTGATTTGACTTCACACACTGCTGCTCGCTTGCTAATTTAACTCGCTCCCACCTGCTGTTGGCAAAAGTGTGTGTAATTGTTTTAGTTTAAAGCTGTATTCTATGATAAACGCAAATGTGAGTCAAATGAATATGCATGTCCTGTTTGGGTGTCTCCAATCCATCGAGTCAGCTCACAGATGAGGCCCAACTGGAGTCAGGAAAGACCCAGACTAGTCGGCATGGCAACTTCAGCACCAAACTGCTCATGCAACATTCATGCTGTCCTTTTATTTGTCTGGTTTTGGCCCTCTCGTGGCCCCTGCGCATCGCCCTCTGGCCCTGGTCAAAGTCCTAGGGCCTCATACAGGTGTGTCTCCTCTCACCTTGTCTCTCCATTCAAACCCAACTCAGCCACTCACCGCCACGTTCAGCTTTAATAAGTGTCGACATGCTACCAGCAGCAGTGTGGAGGAAGGAGAGAGAAATATGATCTGCTTTAGAGAGAGACGTATGGAGAAAATGCCTCCTGAGATACCTCATCTGGTCGATATTAAAGGCAGAATAGATGTATCTTTTGCTGCCTTGATACCCAACAATCCTGTGTGTTCTATCCTGTGATGGTTTATCAAATAAATCATTGAATGTGCTTAGTTATCACCAAGCTCGTTCTATTTGTTGTAGATCATTGAACCATTAAGCTGCCTCAGAAGCATGTCCGATATCAGTTTCATGAGTTACCTTCATGAACAAACGCTGCCTGCGACGTCATTAGCTGATTTTCTGAGGTTTCGGATGCAGACGACTTCAACTGACAATGACCGTTTACCAATTTCTCTTGGAGCTGCGCCGCAGCAGAAATGATTCCATTTGCGCCATGGTCGTTGTTTCCTGCTGCTTAAATCTGTGCTGTAGTGCTATAAAAATTAGTCTTGCGTAGCCAGACAATCAGACTGATGGCTGAAGGTCTGGAATTCATGGCAGCTTCTTTGTCAAACAACCAATCACAGTTCGTTTCATTCAGCAGCACGTTTCAGGGCGTGGAAATGTTGCCTCAATAACAGACCGGTGTGTAAAACTCTCGGACATATTTGAAAGATTCTGTGCCACAAACTTAAATATTTTACATACTTTGAGAATCCAGCGTTTAGTGTAAATAAAAAATAAATAAAGTGACGTGACATGTGGCCAAGTATGGTGACCCATACTTGGAATTAGTGCTCTGCAATTAACCCATCCAAAGTGCACACACGCCTGGGGAGCAGTTGGGGGTTCGGTGCCTTGCTCAAGGGCACCTCAGTCATGGTATTGAAGGTGGGAGAGAGCGCTGTACATTCACTCCCCCCACCTACAATCCCTGCCGGTACGAGACTCGAACCCGCAACCTTTGAGTTACGAGTCCGACTCTCTAACCATTAGGCCACGACTTCCCCTAGTTGATCCTGATAAGCGCTCATCGTCACAGTTGTAAACACGACGGCTTTCTTCTTCGTGAGGGGGTTTAGCGTCACGGCATCTTTGTTTCCAGCGGAACGTTAAAGAACTTGACAGACTGAAGTGGTTCTACTTTTGTGTGCCCTATGCATCAGATGTTCAGCCAATGGTCTGAGGGTGTGACGTCTGAGGCTGAGACTATATAAAAATAATGTTGACTTGACTAGGTTAAAGGGGACATAACACACACAGTTTTGGCCAATCTCATGTTAATCTTGAATACCTATAATTGTAGTATTGCATCATTCACATCTCCGAAGAGTCTTCAGTTTTATCAGATTTATAAAAGAAAGATACAGCTTTTGATTCTCTCCGAAACAGCCAAGCTCCTGGAGGCGAGCCGTGGGCGGAGGCGAGCCGCAAGCACTTACACTTACTAACAATCACAGACATTTGATGCAGTTTAACAGCAGTTCTTATATGACCGGGATCTTTGATCGCTGGGGCTTCTCCATCTTTCGGACACTGTGCAAATCCAGTGTCAGAATGTACCTGGTTATAAAACATTTGTCACCGAAATGACGGGAACAAATAAACACGCTTGAGAACTCCGTTGCTGCCTTGGAAAACAAATTGCATCCACTGTTCACATAACACTGAATAAGGTTATCTTTTCCTCACAACCAAAAACACACTCTTTAGAGATATTAGGCTTGTTTGACTTCATGCGACGCCGCAAAGATCGGCTGCTGCCTGTCAAAAACAATGCATTCTGGTTACATTAAAATACTTTTGTCCAACTTTGATCGGCGCTGCAGCTGCCCTACGATCACGTGTGCATTCAAAGTACGGCGAGAGCAAAACGGGACCAGCCGCCTAGGTCAGGCACTGCAAAAGCCTTGATGACGACACACTTTATTCTCATTGGTTAGATTCTGTGATGACAAGCAAGATGTGTGTTGCATGCTTATTCTAACAATTCAATTCCAATGCTCACAAATCTGTGTTTATATAACAGTAAAAGCATTTTTAGGTTGTCGAACTGTTATATTGAATTATAACATTACCAGGAGCAGAAAGTGTCTGACTTGACGTCTCCGCTTTAATTCCGCCCCCGACTGCAAGCGGCTACTCTCTCCAGCCAGAGGCAGGCTAGTAACTCGAGCAAGTAACTGCGGCGCTGCCGAAGACTTCCGTAACCATGAAAGAAACGCGTTAAGCGGCGCGCTCTTGCTCTCGCTTGGGTCGCTGAGTGCGCGCACACGCATAAGAATCCAACTCTTTATTAACAGTGTAAATAACTCAGAATGCATGAAATGACACTACCCCCGTTTAAGCGCAGCATATTGCAACGACAAGCGTGTTGCCAGTGACAACAGATAAGTACTGCACATGCATGAACTAGCACAAGCATTTAACTGAAAACAACTTAATGAGCCCAAGCAACACAGATAGCCTTAGCAATGCGCATGTTGCAGATAACCTGAGAGCATTAAATGGAACTTAGCTTGTGAAGACGTTCGAGAGAGTGAAACATAGCAGCTGTGAAGTGGCTGCTTGAGCTCTTGATATCCTTCTTGGGGATGAAGTTCCCATCTGACTTCGAACTTGAATGAATCGGAGGTGAGACCATTGGGGAAGCGAATTCCACTTCTCTAAATTCCCAATTCCTAGTGATGATGGTGTTTTGCCTGCCGAATTCGCCATTTAATTAGCTATTGAGCAATGCAAAAACTGCTGATACTACAGCGGGACCTTATATATGAATACTTAGATAGGTGTCGTATTCCCATAGGTTGATGGGGATCAGCTGAGAGTCAGCTGATGCGAGCTTGACTAACGTGACCTGCCAGAACTAATGCTATGCTTGATATTTATACAGTGATACTTTATTAATAAGACAATAAGTGTTTAAGTTGATTCTGCTGGTATAAGGAAACAGTTGACGTGATCGCGCCGGCGCACACACACACACACACACACACACACAAAACACATCAGTTCAGCATTGCTAACTTGACAGCGCAGTTGGTACTTTATTAAAATAAAATACAGTGAACCAAACATCAGCATGCTCTGTGTCACCATTGGAATGCGACTGAAGTACAAGGCCTATAATGTACATAATAAATAATAGTTTAGCATTCAGATACGTTACATCGCAAATATGGAAATATTATGGAATATTTGGATTTGTGCCGAATGAGAGAGGTAGGATACATGAGCACAAAGCTCCATTTCACAAACAGTTGAGTGCACAAGCCTTCAAAGTATACTCCTTTGTCAGTCTGTGAGAGACACATTGGTCACTGTCTAGTGGGCTTTGTTTTCAAGTGCGCAACTCATGGCGTTCGCTGTTCTTCTGCTGGCTGCCGGTTATCAAACAGCGTTGCATTGCTGCGGGCGCCCCCTTCTGAATTGGGATGAATTGCCTGTATTCGTTATAAGGCGTCATGCACCGAACCGAGATGTCCCTACCGTGACGGTTCGGTACGAATACATGTATCGATCCACACCTAGGGTGAGTGCTAGATTAGTTTAGATGCTGGATTTCAAATGTATGAAGTGTTGATGCAGAGGTTATTTGCTCAGTTTTCTTGAATGGTTATTAAGTACTAGTTTTGGTGTGTGTGTAAATATAGGAATATCTGCACACAATAATGTATTGGCAGGATATATATATATATATATATATATATATATATATATATATATATATATATATATATATATATATCGTCTCGGGTTGCTTATGTAACCATGGTTCTCCAAGAGGAAATGAGACGCTGCATCCTCTAGCGGACACTATGGAGACTGCCACCAGCAGGACCGGTGTCTGAAGCACATTTGAAACAACTTTAATCCCATTGGCCCACATAGCCCGTGATGTCACAGGCGGGCACCCGGAAGTATAAGAGGGCGCCTCATGCCAACCTCATACGTCATCCGCCCGGAGCTGCTTCCGTGTACAACTGTTGGCCCAAACTGCATTAAAGTGATTATTATGTTTTGAATATGGATATTTTTCTTACAAAAACGCATCGAAAAAAATTTTCACGTGCGGTGTCGGTGATGATGCTTCTTACGTCCATTTCGGAGAACCAGAGGTGCGTTCTGATTCGGTTCTAGTACATACTGGTTACATAGGTACCGTGTCATAATGGTACCGGATTTCGGTGCCCAACCCTAGTGGTAACTGTAAACAAGGAGGCGGGACAAGAGGAGCACATGGTCAACACAACAAAGCCATGCACTCAAGCCCAAGACAAACAAAGAAACATTGAACAGAGACAAGACAAACAAGACTGTCAGGGCAGGACCCTGACATAAGTAATATTCTTTCAAGGTGGTGAATGATACTTAATTGTTCAAATTTATTAGATAACCACTGATTTCCCTGATAATTTTTTTTCTGCTACATGGAGACATTCATCATTCAAAATGCTCAAATTTGAAAGGTCCCCACATTCATTGCGCATTCATCTATTTCAACATTAGCATCTATCACAAGCAATTGCTGAATGGCCATTCACTTTACCTGACTGCTAGTCTCATTAATCAATGAAAAAAGGGTAATACATTCAGTTCAAGTGCACTTAATGCAGATCACCTCAAATTCTTGAATATGTGATATTTGCTGCCTAAAAAAGCCATTAACCATCTCTGCTCTGGTGTCAGCCTTTGTGGGACTGCTCACAAGCAGGATATTTTTGTACCTAATTCGCTTCGACATTATCCCTACTGGTAACTTCCATTAATATGGCACCCTAA
Source organism: Sinocyclocheilus grahami (assembly GCF_001515645.1). Taxonomy (NCBI): domain Eukaryota; kingdom Metazoa; phylum Chordata; class Actinopteri; order Cypriniformes; family Cyprinidae; genus Sinocyclocheilus; species Sinocyclocheilus grahami. Next base: position 1,120,391 of record NW_015505356.1, on the reverse strand, counting down.
TCAACCAAGGATATATTTAATTTAGCATAATTACTTCATCATGCCATTGGGGAGAGGTGGGGGCATGAGGAGGAGAGATCCGCCAGGATTTTTGTGACTCAGAGCACAATCCTATCTGTCATCCTTCACTACACATGCTACAAATCAGAGAGGAGAGCATTTTTATACAGGCCAGGAAAAAAGAGACAAACCGAGAGTGAGAGATGAAGAAAAGGAGGGGACATTTAGAAAACTGGCTCTTTGTGATAATTACTTTCCAATTGTGTCCAAAGTCAAGCCTTGTGTTGTTGGCCCTCAGTCTGATTGCTACTCCTGAAGTAGTAGAATCAAGTGAAAGAAAGAGGGAGTAAACACTTCACCACGGGTGTGTCGGAGTTAAACTAGATTAAAAAATCACAAACGTTTTGGTCCACAAACTTTTTTTTTTTTTTTAAATATTGCGACCCCATACGTCACAATTCGGCAGTACATGAATCATACAGGCCACATTACACAACCTACAAATTACATTCATAAGAGTAACACCACATTTTTCATTCTACTATTTATTAATTTTATGGTTATTGACCCTGTAGTCCAAACGAGCCGTTCGCTGTAGTTCTTGAAAAGGGATTTTTAAAAAACAAAATATCTCATTTTGGAGTGGACTTTGAGATTTGTAACTTTCTAGATCTTTCTAATGCCCAAACATACACACTACACACTGACTAAAATTAAAAAAGTGAAAAAGCATAATAGGACCCCTTTAAACGAGTGCATGTAGGGGAGAATTTTGTGATGCAAAACCCGCTCAGTAGACTGTGTTTTAGGTTGAGTGATGGGGGCATTACGACATTACGTACACTGGGTGGTTTGAAGTGTCAGTACCTGTTACAAGAGCCAACATTGATTCTACAGAAACCCTCAAGACCTTGTCAATCACCACCTGTCCATTCCACCTCCAAACAATTCAGTCAATCTTCTGGAGAACTCTCCATTGGGTTTCTTTCAGAAGCTGGGACGCTCAAGTCTCCTTCTCTTTCCACTCCATTTACTCACCCTTATGTTCAAACCTTTATGACTATTTCAGTTTTTTTCTGCTGAACACAAAAGATGATATTTTGAAGATTTTTTAGTCCATATAATGAAAGCCAAGAGTCCAAAACATGACTGGACCACAAAACCAGACCAAAAACCAGACATTTTTCGAAACACAGATGAACGAAAGTCATACAGGTTTGGATTGACATGAGGGTGAGTAAATGATGAAAGAATTTTCATTTTTGGATGAACCATCACTTTAAAAACTGCAGTAGCTTTCATGCTGGCAACATGAATGATGGGAGAAGGCTTGTAGTAGCTTTCGCTTTATTTTGGGAGAACAAATCCAAGGCTTTGGTTGCAGCGGAAGCACATATGTTAAGCGAAAATCGGCGTCAAGAAGAAGCCATAAAGCTTTAAAGTAAGGTCAGATCTTGAGGTGGTGGGGCGGGTGTTAGCTTTCTCCTCCTCTCTCTTTCTGTCAATCTCACTCTCTCTCACAAGTAGAGGAGAGAGAATTGCTAGTGTAACTGGTGTGATGGGGGTGTAGAACTCCCATCTGTTCACTACATGATGGAAACCTGTCAGGGAATTGAGGCACCACCATTCGCAGCTGCCACCGAGCCATGGACAGTGTGGTAATGTGCTGCCAAGAGCCACCGAAGGGTTGGGTTTAGAGGATGGGTTGGAGGAGCCTACGCTATGGGGTGGACGGTAGATGGGCAGTGTTTCTTCACAATGATAATTGGCTTTAATATGCCCTGCTGAGACGTCTGATCTGGAGCTCATGACGCACACAGATGAGGATTATAGTAACCCTTCAAACCATGCGAGGAGCTAGGAATGGTGGACACTTTCGCCACCTTCTCCTTTTCCAATAGTTTTTGGTCGTATACATGACTCCAGACACACCAACAGACAGCTTTATCGATGAAAGGATAAATAATGGCACGTAGCTATTTCGGCATCATAAATCACACTGCGTTTATGCTTCACCATGCGGTTGTCTTTTGAGGGGAAGAATTCAGCAAATTGGAGAGGAATGCAATTCAATCAGCAGATGCCGAAAATGCTTTGGTGGGAAGCGGCAAGGTGTATGTGACAGTTGCTAACATGCTTTTTTTTGTGTGGTTTTCATTGCCTCATTGTCTTTTGTAAGGAGTGCAGACGTTCTCAGAATTTCTCCGTCTTTTTTTCTAACATATATAATGATATGAGAATGCACTGACTGCACAATGAGTTGGAATGAATCTCTTGAAAGCAAGTGAACCAGAGTCATTGGAAAATCAAAAAGAAAATGCAGAATAGTTTTCCCTGCTCTCCATTTGGCGACAACATAATTTTAAGGGTTAGATATGCAGCAGAGCAACATAATGGCAAACTCAAAGAGCAATAATACAAATTAGAGAGCTTAAAAGCTTGCAGAAGCTTTGATGATGATTAATTTCATTTTTGTTTTTGTAAGGCAAAACTCTTGACCGTTGGGTTTATTCTGTGTTTTTAATGTATATTTGCCTTTTTCTAATTCTGGAGAGTTATTATGTATTTAATTATTTTTCTTATAGAACAGAAGACATTGTGTGCACATTGTGATTCGCTTTGATTTCTGGAAAATAGCCTGATCGTATTCTGCACTTACCTTTTAGAGTTATTAAGTGAGAAAGGAAGAGGGAGAAGGGGGAATAAAAAAGGAAAAACAATGACAGCAGCTAAAACTAGCTCTCTTTTTGTGAAATACTAGGTGGTTTTTAATGGGTTTTATTTTGCACTTACTTGTTCTTTGGTTTGGAGGCAGGTCACATTTTACCCAGGCAGCTTGCTCGTTTTCTTTCTTTTTCTCTCTCCTGCCATGGCCAGCTGTAAGTGCTAGAGAAAGAAAAAGAGAAAATGAAGTGATTTGTGACGGTATTGATCGGCAGCGAGGTTATTGATCAGGCTGTGTGAGATGGAGAAGGGGGGGTTTGGGGGGG
>NW_015505356.1:1116026-1117304 GCF_001515645.1 Sinocyclocheilus grahami | reverse complement strand
GGGGGGGGGGGGGGGGGGGGGGGGGGGGGGGGGGGGTGCAGCTCTTTGTCTGGCTGGCCAGCTGGCATAGATGGGCACTCGCCAGCCCTGCTGTTAGACCAAACCCTCCCTCCAACAGACCACAGCTGCTGACCTCCACCATGACATGAGGGTGTGGTTATGTCCCAGCTCTATTTATCTAAATTACGCTGATGACAAGTGAGGTTTTCAGGAATAAATAGCAGATAGACTGGCTCAAATTGATTTAGCGTCATAAAAAACCAAAGTGAAATCTTAATCGAAGCAATCCAACATACTAAACAGCCAGTTTTCCTCAATCAGGGGCTAAAATTGGAAGCATCTGAATCAAACTGAAAAAAATAAAATGCCTTCCAAGGAGATATTTATACAATGGCAGGATGACGTTGAAGTTGAACTCTAACAGCTGATGACTTTGCCACATTCTTCATTAATAAAATTACAAACCTCAGTGCACAATTTGCCACACCACAAACTGTCAAACACATCTTACCAGCAAACATACACTCGTTTTCATCTTTTTCTCCACTCTCTGAGGCAGAAGTCTCTAAACTCATCCTTTCCAATCATCCTACTACTTGTCCGCTTGATCCTATTCCATCTCATCTCCTTCAAGTAATTTCTCCTGCCGTTGTGCCTGCACTCACTCACATCGTTAACACATCCCTTCACACTGGTGTTTTTCCCTCAACATTTAAACAGGCTCGTATAACCCCACTTCTTAAGAAACCCACTCTTACTCCCAAACTCCCAACTCTTTTAGAGAACTACAGACCGGTTTCCCTTCTACCTTTCATTGCAAAAATACTTGAACGAGTTGTGTTCAACCAAGTCTCAGCCTTTCTTACACAAAACAACCTCCTGGACAGCAACCAAACTGGCTTCAGAAGTGGACATTCGACAGAGACTGCCTTGCTTTCAGTTGTTGAAGCCCTAAGACTGGCAAGAGCTGCCTCCAAATCTTCTATACTTATTTTGCTGGATCTGTCTGCTGCTTTTGATACGGTGAACCACCAGATTCTCCTGTCAACCCTATTTGAAAATGGCATCTCAAGAACCATACGCCAGTAGTTTGAGTCGTACCTCTCAGATAGGTCCTTCAAGGTATCTTGGAGAGGTGAGGTGTCCAAGTCACAACATCTAGCTACTGGGGTGCATCAGGGCTCAGTACTTGGACCACTTCTCTTCTCTGTCTACATGGCATCACTAGGTTCTGTCATTCAGAAACATGGCTTTTCATATCACTGCTATGCTGATGAC
>NW_015505356.1:1107645-1113553 GCF_001515645.1 Sinocyclocheilus grahami | reverse complement strand
CCTCCTTCATCAACTCTAACAGCTGACGACTTTGCCACATTCTTAATTGATAAAATTACAAACCTTAGTGCACAATTTGCCACACCACAAACCGTCAAACACATCTTACCAGCAAACATACACTCGTTTTCACCCTTCTCTCCACTCAGAAGTCTCGAAGTCTCTAAACTCATCCTTTCCAATCATCCTACTACTTGTACGCTTGATCATATTCCATCTCATCTCCATTTCTCCTGCTCCCAAACTCCCAACTCTTTTAGAGAACTACAGACCGGTTTCCCTTCTACCTTTCATTGCAAAAATACTTGAACGAGTTGTGTTCAACCAAGTCTCAGCCTTTCTTACACAAAACAACCTCCTGGACAGCAACCAAACTGGCTTCAGAAGTGGACATTCGACAGAGACTGCCTTGCTTTCAGTTGTTGAAGCCCTAAGACTGGCAAGAGCTGCCTCCAAATCTTCTATACTTATTTTGCTGGATCTGTCTGCTGCTTTTGATACGGTGAACCACCAGATTCTCCTGTCAACCCTATTTGAAAATGGCATCTCAAGAACCATACGCCAGTAGTTTGAGTCGTACCTCTCAGATAGGTCCTTCAAGGTATCTTGGAGAGGTGAGGTGTCCAAGTCACAACATCTAGCTACTGGGGTGCATCAGGGCTCAGTTCTTGGACCACTTCTCTTCTCTGTCTACATGGCATCAATAGGTCATTCAGAAACATGGCTTTTCATATCACTGCTGTGCTGATGACACTCAACTCTTCCTCTCATTCCATCCTGATGATCCAACGATAGCTGCTCGCATCTCAGCATGTCTAACATACATTTCTTGTTGGATGATGGACCATCACCTTCAACTGGGCTAAGACAGAACTGCTTGTGGTTTCAACATGCAACACAACTCCTTGTTCAAGCTCTTGTTCTATCCAGGCTGGACTATTGCAATGCTCTCTTGGCAGGTCTTCCAGTCACTTCTATAAAACCTCTACAATTAATCCAAAATGCAACTGCAAGAATAATCTTTAATGAGCCGAAAAGAACACACGTCACACCTCTGTTCATCAATTTGCACTGGCTACCAGTAGCTGCTCGCATTAAATTCAAGGCATTAATATTTGCCTACAAAACCACCACTGGCTCTGCACCCATTTACCTAAATGTATTACTTCAGTATATATATATATATATATATATATATATATATATATATATATATATATATATATATATATATACACCTTACTACGTGTACTGGCTAACCGAGACTTGTCATTTTACTAATTTACTAAAAATTAATTGTCACCACTGATTCATTTCCACAGCAGCATTCATTTGCCCACAGTCTACTTTGCTAAAGTGCCAGATTAAATGAAGAAATTTATGCAGGTTCCCAACTTCCAGATCAGTTTTGAGTGCTAAGTTGTGGAGGATGCAGTCTACCATGATCTAGCATACTTTACTGGGACTTATACTATTGTTCTACCTTTTAAAATTCAGAAAATGTGCTTGACTACACTGTGTCTGGATGCATTCTCATTATAACAAATAATATATTGGCAGCATATTAGTTATCAGCCGATATTAGGGATTTTATTTATATTTTTATAATATTTGTTTATTTTATTTAAAGGGGATTTAAATTGATATTTGATATATAGTGACCATTATATATTTTTTCTTCAGGCAGGATATTTAATTTAATTTCTGCCTATTTTTAAATTTAAAATTTTAATAATAATAATTAATTACGCGTTAAATATAATCTTTAGTAGATCCCAAACATGAAAATCCATATTTCATACTTTATATTGTAAATTTGTATTTAAAACAGTTTGTATGTTTCTTTATTTATTTTGTAGAGCTGCACGATTATGACTTAATTGTTTATTATTCCCTTGAAATTGTAAATGTGATTATTATGATGATCACAATTTACATTGAATGGTTATACCATTGTTTGAAGCAACTGCATGCTGTACTGAAACTTCTTTCTTTGCGTGCACATTTGGGCGGCATTATGCAAATATTTCCACACAGTGAGGTAGATATGTGGGGGCGTGTTAGAACGAGCCAGAATAACATAAGTGGACTTTAAATTATTCATTTCTGCTTTGAACGATTATGTAATTGTGGCATTTGTAATTGTAATCGCGATTAGAATTTCGATTAATTGTGCAGCCCTACACAGTAGTATAAAATTTTGTTGTCAATCATTATTGGTCATAACATGAAATAATTAGTGGCTTGTGATTTTCAGACAGAATTCATATTGGTGCATCTCTAGTTTGATCATCATTCCGTGAATTATCCTGCAGCCATGATCAATTAAAAATGTACACAAACATCTCTTTTAAATGAAATTCTGTTTTCTGCCGGCAGAAGTAGTGCAGTGTTAATTGCACAGTTCTATTTCAGTGCATTAACACCTAATTGAACTGAATTGCAGGTGGTTAGTCAAATAAAAATGTTTTATTGTGTTATATGTGTTTATTTTGTGTTGAAATGCCATATTTAGTGAATTCGCCCCCCAACTGTACTGTAATTCAGCAGATTTGTGTATAAAAACTGGAGCTCTTTTGGTGTTCCTGCGGGTGTAGCATGAAGCCATCTGGCTATTGCTTGGATTTAGTCCAGAAGAGATGCCATAGACCCCCATCCCTCTCCATTATTGAACACTTCCTATACCGCCCCCTTCACCAAGTGCAATATCTCAATGGATTTCAGGAAACATGTACATGTACTTTCACTCTTCATTTAACCCCTTTTCAATATTACTTCACTCTCATCTTTGAACATTTCAGTGAACAAAATAAGAAAAAGATCCTTGAGGCTGATGAGAGTGAAAGGTCTAAGAAAAGGCTGAGTGGGGGGAGAGGGATAAATTAAGTGAATCGGTTGAACGAAGGCACATAATGATGTGGATGGACTACAGGGCAGATCAGAAGGAGCGCTGGGAATATGGGTACACACGGTGCAAAGGAGGATGTGCATGAATGAGTGAGAGAGGAGGACTCCTCAACACACTCACTCCGGACGGCTTTAAATAATAGAATCTTGCATAGCGTCAGGCGCCAAGCACCAGTGACTTATTCATGTATATTTCAGGAAGTTGTAATCATTTCAATGCTTGTCTGCTTTCTTTTGTGCCACAGATGAGATTGTGACAGAGTAGGTCCTGCTCTCAGTTCTCCATTTTTAATACTTGGGCTTGAGAAGTGCCAGTTTTTGAGCCAGACTTTTCACTGAACACTACAGCATATTCTGGTTAAAAACTGCCCATTTACTATGGGCAGGAAGTGACCACCTGACATTGGAACTGATTAACCAGTTTATCTTGTTTTTATGTGTCGTTTAGGGACTGGTGTGTATGATTCTGATTGTAAATATCTAGTTTACTTGCTGCTAGTTTACTTGCTAACCTTTGGAGTGCAAACCTCCAAACATTGTTTATTCTTTAAGAAAAAGGAAAACTGTCTTCCAGTGCCTTCCATCTATGTCCAGGGCCACAGTGCCCTTTGGTAGTCCAGTGGGCTCTCCCTCCTAAAAGTGGTTGCCATAAACATGCCTTAAAGGGGTCATATGATGTTGCTAAAAAGTACATTATTTTGTGTATTTGGTGTAATTAATTGTGTTTATTGTGTTTATGAATTGTGTATATAGCTGTTGGCCAGCTATCCAGTGCATTGTGATTGGCCGAATACCTCAAGTGTGTGACGAAAATGTTACGTCCCTTACCATACTGTGATGCCGAGTCCAGAAGAGATGCCATAGACCCCCATCCCTCTCCATTATTGAACACTTCCTATACCGCCCCCTTCACCAAGTGCAATATCTCAATGGATTTCAGGAAACATGTACATGTACTTTCACTCTTCATTTAACCCCTTTTCAATATTACTTCACTCTCATCTTTGAACATTTCAGTGAACAAAATAAGAAAAAGATCCTTGAGGCTGATGAGAGTGAAAGGTCTAAGAAAAGGCTGAGTGGGGGGAGAGGGATAAATTAAGTGAATCGGTTGAACGAAGGCACATAATGATGTGGATGGACTACAGGGCAGATCAGAAGGAGCGCTGGGAATATGGGTACACACGGTGCAAAGGAGGATGTGCATGAATGAGTGAGAGAGGAGGACTCCTCAACACACTCACTCCGGACGGCTTTAAATAATAGAATCTTGCATAGCGTCAGGCGCCAAGCACCAGTGACTTATTCATGTATATTTCAGGAAGTTGTAATCATTTCAATGCTTGTCTGCTTTCTTTTGTGCCACAGATGAGATTGTGACAGAGTAGGTCCTGCTCTCAGTTCTCCATTTTTAATACTTGGGCTTGAGAAGTGCCAGTTTTTGAGCCAGACTTTTCACTGAACACTACAGCATATTCTGGTTAAAAACTGCCCATTTACTATGGGCAGGAAGTGACCACCTGACATTGGAACTGATTAACCAGTTTATCTTGTTTTTATGTGTCGTTTAGGGACTGGTGTGTATGATTCTGATTGTAAATATCTAGTTTACTTGCTGCTAGTTTACTTGCTAACCTTTGGAGTGCAAACCTCCAAACATTGTTTATTCTTTAAGAAAAAGGAAAACTGTCTTCCAGTGCCTTCCATCTATGTCCAGGGCCACAGTGCCCTTTGGTAGTCCAGTGGGCTCTCCCTCCTAAAAGTGGTTGCCATAAACATGCCTTAAAGGGGTCATATGATGTTGCTAAAAAGTACATTATTTTGTGTATTTGGTGTAATTAATTGTGTTTATTGTGTTTATGAATTGTGTATATAGCTGTTGGCCAGCTATCCAGTGCATTGTGATTGGCCGAATACCTCAAGTGTGTGACGAAAATGTTACGTCCCTTACCATACTGTGATGCCGTGTCCCGGAGCGATGAGACAAAAACATTAAAACCCATTATAAATGAGGCATTTGTTGCATCAGTGGGGACTAGTGTTGTCACGGTACCAAAATTTCAGTATTCGGTACCAATACCAGTGAAAATCCACAGTTCTCGGTACCAATTTCAGTACCAAAGCAAAACACAAAAACATGCTAATTAAAAAAATTTACTATACTTTCATGTAATCCAAACTGTGTACATATTTAATTTTAAAGGGCTTTTGAAAACCTAGAGTTATTCAGCCAAGAATAACAACTAAGTTAGCTAAAAAAAAAAAAAAGCCCAGAACTGCTTTTCTGACTGATATGACACAAACAATGTTAACCATTTGTACATTCTCTAACACGCATATTTTAGATTCACAATTCATTTAAAAGCCTCTGGTGTGTAAAAATCGCAAATATCATCATGTCCTCCTGTTTTTTTTACCCTAATAAAAGTTTTAGGAGCAATAAAGAAACTTCATTCTAATACTCATTATATTAGCGTTAGCTGCGCTTATGCTAACGATTAACTACACTAATAACAGAGTTCATTTCAATCCGACATTCAAATTAAAATATTGAATAATATTCATAACAATATGAATATTATTAAATTTGAATAAAATAATTGAATAACAGAAGTGGTGTTTCCCACAGACTTGCACTCTATTTGTGGCGGCATATATATGCAAATTCATTCTCTGGCAGCAGGAGGCGCTTGTAAAGCGGGGGAGATAGAGGTTTCCCCAGTAACGGCTGTACACAAAGCAGCGCTCAGCTCACAAACGCTGCTCAGGCATTACTGTCAAGATGAAAGGAAAATCACATCCATAATTTTCTGAAGACAGTCGGTTTCCAAAAATACTGTGATATAAAAACACCCGCACCGGGTTTCGACTTTGACACGTGCAGTGCTCATCTTTATTCAACGAAGTCAAAGCCTTTTAGAAAATCTATTTGTGGTGGTCAATTTTTATATTATGGCGGGCAGCCACAAATAAATCAATGTATGGGAAACACTGATCTAAA
>NW_015505356.1:1094815-1105094 GCF_001515645.1 Sinocyclocheilus grahami | reverse complement strand
ACAAACAATGTTAACCATTTGTACATTCTCTAACACGCATATTTTAGATTCACAATTCATTTAAAAGCCTCTGGTGTGTAAAAATCGCAAATATCATCATGTCCTCCTGTTTTTTTTACCCTAATAAAAGTTTTAGGAGCAATAAAGAAACTTCATTCTAATACTCATTATATTAGCGTTAGCTGCGCTTATGCTAACGATTAACTACACTAATAACAGAGTTCATTTCAATCCGACATTCAAATTAAAATATTGAATAATATTCATAACAATATGAATATTATTAAATTTGAATAAAATAATTGAATAACAGAAGTGGTGTTTCCCACAGACTTGCACTCTATTTGTGGCGGCATATATATGCAAATTCATTCTCTGGCAGCAGGAGGCGCTTGTAAAGCGGGGGAGATAGAGGTTTCCCCAGTAACGGCTGTACACAAAGCAGCGCTCAGCTCACAAACGCTGCTCAGGCATTACTGTCAAGATGAAAGGAAAATCACATCCATAATTTTCTGAAGACAGTCGGTTTCCAAAAATACTGTGATATAAAAACACCCGCACCGGGTTTCGACTTTGACACGTGCAGTGCTCATCTTTATTCAACGAAGTCAAAGCCTTTTAGAAAATCTATTTGTGGTGGTCAATTTTTATATTATGGCGGGCAGCCACAAATAAATCAATGTATGGGAAACACTGATCTAAATATTAAAAATTAAAATGAAACTTACCTGCTTGAACTCTTTCATTTGATCTGGGTGTCTTTAAAGTGTTTTGTTAGTTTGGTGTGTTTCCTTTTGATGTCGCCACGTCTCAGTGCTTTTATGAAGAGAGCGCATCTGCGCACCTTTCGGATAGCGTGTCAAGAACCGGGTTGACCGGGTACTCGGTACCACCGGTACTTAAGAAAACCTGGTACCATAACGTTTTAATTTTTTTAGTACTGACTTGGTACCGAAGTACTGGGTCTTTTGACAACACTAGTGGGGACATAATTATGGATTATAATGACTTATACTGTCTTTTTATGCGTTGCGTTGCATCGCGACCGCGTAAACATAAAACCATGTCTGCATTTGTGATCGGAGAAATGACAAAAAACAAGCGCTACTCTACACTGCTCAAAACTTCTAGTCTACTAGTCTACTCTCCCAGGATCAGGAAACAGTCCTCCATAAAATGCGCTGCACACATCTGAATATTTGGGTTGAACTGTTCTGGAACAGTGTTGTAAATACAACTTAACCACTGATTTCTAGACGTGTCCTCTTTTGGAAGGCCAAACAAAGTATTTTCGCTTTCACAACGAAACACACAGCGTCTTCACAACATGGCGGTGGCGGCGGCGGTGGCAGCAAAAAATAAAGTTACGCCTTTTTCTTTGCGTGAACATTTGGGCGGCGTTATGCAAATCTTCCCACATCGTGACATAGACATGTTGGCATGGGGCATGTTTGAACGAGGCGTTTTAGGAGGGCGTGGGCCAGTCTTAACTTTTATAAAGAATATCTCTTTGGGTTTGAGACTTTAGTCTTTTCAACTTTAGGGATCTTATCTGTTCACGAACAGCCAACGAGAAAGGAAAACTTGAAATCGCATCATATGACCCCTTTAAGAAAAACAAAATCACATTTCTGTGTATCTTTTTTCATGTACAGTACTTCTTCATTCTGCCTCTTAGGGCTGTCAAAATGGCTGAAAAACTAAATTCGAATTTTGTACTTAAATATTATCAAAATTCGAATTTAAAATACACCTCAAGTGTGTGACGAAAATGTTACGTCCCTTACCATACTGTGATGCCGTGTCCCGGAGCGATGAGACAAAAACATTAAAACCCATTATAAATGAGGCATTTGTTGCATCAGTGGGGACTAGTTTTGTCACGGTACCAAAATTTCAGTATTCGGTACCAATACCAGTGAAAATCCACAGTTCTCGGTACCAATTTCAGTACCAAAGCAAAACACAAAAACATGCTAATTAAAAAAATTTACTATACTTTCATGTAATCCAAACTGTGTACATATTTAATTTTAAAGGGCTTTTGAAAACCTAGAGTTATTCAGCCAAGAATAACAACTAAGTTAGCTAAAAAAAAAAAAAGCCCAGAACTGCTTTTCTGACTGATATGACACAAACAATGTTAACCATTTGTACATTCTCTAACACGCATATTTTAGATTCACAATTCTTTTTAAAAGCCTCTGGTGTGTAAAAATCGCAAATATAATCATGTCCTCCTGTTTTTTTTACCCTAATAAAAGTTATAGGAGCAATAAAGAAACTTCATTCTAATACTCATTATATTAGCGTTAGCTGCGCTTATGCTAACGATTAAAAAACTTTATTTTTTAAAATACACAATTTCAGTTAGGGTGAAGAAAAACTTTTGGCTTCTCTTCTGAGGCCACAAGAGGCCGCATCGAGCAAACTATTACTAATGCACGTTTATTGAAAACATAAGATAACATGACTATCTGTGAAAAAAAGTGCATAATGTTTAAAATAATGTTTATAAACCAATTATAATTAATTAAGTTGCTTAAACAACTATAAACAAAACAGCATAATGTATGTATGCATAGTTTAATACAAAGGGCGGAAAGCCAATCACATGGAGTACATTTTTCATTTAAAAACATGAGATGCTGTGGGATGGGGAAAAAAACCTGCCATAAAGTCTCGATATATGTTTTTTTTCAAAGTTAAACTTGCATTAATTTTACATGGCTTTCTAAACATGCGGCTCCTTTGTGCGAGTGCAACGGTAATAGATGTCCCTCTAGAAAATGTGCAAAATATGTGTTCTGTGTCAACGGCTTGGTTTCAGTTTTGATGTAAACAAGATATTCTCCGCATCGATGTTCTCCTTTTCCGCAATATTTTTAATGAACTACGCAGCAGCGCCGCATCTAGTGGCTTCAACTGGATAGGCTAACAAAAACATTATAATGCAATGAAACTTACATCGTCATCGCATCTCGTGCGCCACTGATAAGGCTGCCTGACGCACACCTATAATTCAAATGCAACGTTTTTGCATTCGAATGTGGATTTTTATTTTAAATTCGACGAATATTCGAAATCAAAAAATTTTTGACAGCCCTACTGCCTCTTTTCTCTGTACCAAGAGTCGACACTGGTAAATACGTTCGGCGAGGTTTAAGCCAGGGTCAAGGCCTCGAGCTGGTGGGAATGAGCACAGAGAGAGAGAGGAATTAATTGGGCTTTTATATGTGGAAATTGAGAAAATAGAGGGTGTCTTTGGTGTGACCTGCCCTTGCCCAGTGTACTATCTATAGCTTCAGAGAAACAAAATAAAGCCAGCTATCATATTTGTTTTTGTTTTCCCTGACCCTTCATTTTAGTTTTTAATAAAATATAATGAAATGGAAGGACATGGAGGAAGAGGGTGAAAGTTGACAAAATAAACAGGCTGAGAGGGAAGCTCAGCTAAGGAAAAAAGATCTAAGATGGTTTGTTGGTCTCCCAGGTTGGTCTGATTTGCTGGTTTTAGAGGAGTTTTGGGACCTTGTCAGCTGGACAGTCTGCAAAGACCAGCAAAACCAGCTGAACACAAGATAGCCAGGTTGAGAGACCAATTATACCTCTTTAAGTTTTGTGCAGACTAAAAGAGCTTGACCAGGCTGAGGGACCAAATAGACCATCTTAAACAATCATTGGACAGGCTGGGAGACCAGTTATACCAGCTTAAACCACATTTTCTCACACTGTGAATATCTGCTGAAACACCAGTCAAAAAACTACTGTTTATAACTGCAATGCAGAGTAGTCGATAACTTTATCAGGCAGTAAACACTGGGAAATATGTATAGGAAGCCTTGGGAATTTACGTACAACCTGTTATACTGAAGTCTGCTTATTCTACTAGACACTGATTGCTCGCTCCCTCAGTCTATTTTTGTTATTATAGAGCAAAACTGATGCTGTGTTTGCCTCAGTGGTCATAGTCTCCAGAGTTTTTCTCCATTACTCATGCACAGAGCAGAGGTGTATCACACATACCCCTGGTGGTCTTGCTATAAATGAGATTTTTAGAATAATATCTCAGAAAATGGATGTCTCCCAGGAGATGAACGTGTCCTCACTGACACAAACAAGCCATTATTTCTCAGCCATTTATTTAGCAACCTAATCATGTTTTAATATCTTTTTATTATTGCTTGTCACTGTTTTGTCTTATGTACCTCCACAGCCCCATCAACGGACCATCATTTCAAGTCAAGTCAAGTTGAGCTTTATTGTCATTCTGCGGCTCTGATGCTCCGGTACCGTCTTCCTGATGGTAGGAGCTGGAAGAGACTGTGGGAGGGATGGGTGGGGTCCTTCATGATACTGTTGGCTTTGCTGGAGCATCGTGTAAGGAAAATCTCCAGGATGGAGGGGAGAGGGGCACTGATAATCTTTGCAGCTGTGTTCACTGTCCGCTGGAGGGTCTTGCGGTCTGCTGCACTACAGTTCCCATACCAGACAGTGATGCAGCTGGTCAGCACGCTCTCAATGGTGCCCCTATAGAATGTGGTGAGGATGGGTGGGGGGAGACTTGCTCTTTTCAGCCGGCGGAGAAAGTGTAAGCGCTGTTGTGCCTTCTTGGAGAGTGACATGGTGTTGGTGGTCCAGGTGAGATCCTCTGTGATGTGTCCGTTGTGTCATCCGCAAACTTGATGATGCGGTTGGAGCTGAACTTGGCAGTGCAGTCGTGGGTCAGCAGCGTGAAGAGCAGCGGGCTGAGCACACAGCCTTGTGGGGCACCTGTGCTCAGTGTGGTAGTGCTCGAGGTGTTGTGGCCAACACAGACTGACTGAGGTCTTCCAGATAGAAAGTCCAGGATCCAATTACAGAAGGATAATTTTGCATTATCATTAATATTATTAAAGTGAAATTATTACAGGGACTCAGTTTTAAGCTAAAAACAACCAATAATAGGTCTCTTCCTCTCAAACTGAAGCAGTTTTAACAAAACACCAACACGACTTGAGAGATTTGATGCAATGAAAACAGGACAAGTGGCATTTCTTATTGTATTTTAGAGAACTATAGGCTGTTTGTGTAGTTTCACTATAAAAGTTCCAGTTCAAGTTAATTCATATTAAATCCGATCCGGAAAGCACAAATATACTTTATCTGAAGCCTTGAGCTTCCATTCACACAACTTCACACACATCTACAGTATATGTGCGAATGGGGCCCATTGTAAAACCAACACCATCTTTTCCCCATTGGTTCTAGGGCTGTTGTCATGGCAACATGTTCCAGCACTCATGGCTGTGGCACCCACATGGCTGGAAAATGAACGTGAAGCTCAAAACGCCTAGGCTGACAACATGGCAGAAATGTGCAGCCGCAAGAAGATTCTGCTCACACTTCTACATAATGGAGACTGCGAAAGACATGGATACCTAAGGCATAGCAATGTCTGCTGAATGACTAGCAGGTTTTCACTCCACACGGAATGCGTAATTGCCACAATTTTAGCGAATCAGAACTAGAGATGCTTCTATAATCAATTTCTGCCTGATAATGATAAGCCAATATTACTTGTTATAGCTGATAACTGATAAATTGGTTAAACTAGAATAAAACTAAAAACTAGAATAAATCAAATGCTACAACTGAAATTAGGCATTACAACATTATGATATATCACAGCCCCCCTCAGACAGTATACATTAAGTAAATCAGAAATCGTGAACATAACTGTTCGAGGAAGGCTGCGCAATCCTCTGCCGGCTCGTCGCTCCCGCCTCACAGCAAGCGGCGCTCACGCTAACGCCAATTTCGTCCGTGTTTTCACTTCAGTAAATCAGTTTTGGTGAATACAAACTACGTAATTATTTTTCATGAGTCCAACATCCCACCGCGCAAGAGACGTGATCAGTAAGGGAAGTCGTCTTTCACTATTGTAATGTTGTTAAATAGAGAAAAACATTTTATATTTAAGTAACTAATAACATAATTCTTAACCTTGGACCTTATTCTTCAAACACAAAATGACCAATAAAAAGGTGTCAAGCATCAAAAGCAGCCCATATTAAATCTATAAGCCGTCTTTAATTGAAAAATATGCATTTTCATGCATACTATATATATGTGTGTGTGTGTGTGTGTGTATATACACGGTCACACTTTTGACCCATACAATGTATTTTTGGCTATTGCTGCAAATATACCTGTGCTACTTAAGACTGGTTTTGTGGTCCAGTTCATGAGTCCAACATCCCACCGCGCAAGAGACGTGATCAGTAAGGGAAGTCGTCTTTCACTATTGTAATGTTGTTAAATAGAGAAAAACATTTTATATTTAAGTAACTAATAACATAATTCTTAACCTTGGACCTTATTCTTCAAACACAAAATGACCAATAAAAAGGTGTCAAGCATCAAAAGCAGCCCATATTAAATCTATAAGCCGTCTTTGAAAAATATGCATTTTCATGCATACTATATATATGTGTGTGTGTGTGTGTGTATATATACACGGTCACACTTTTGACCCATACAATGTATTTTTGGCTATTGCTGCAAATATACCTGTGCTACTTAAGACTGGTTTTGTGGTCCAGGGTCACATATGATAATGCTCAACAGCCACCAGGTTTAAACGCTTGATTTCTCTGTGCATAGCACACAGTCCACACCCATTGATTCAGGGATTGTGGGGAAATGTGAATCATTGTGAGTCAACACTGACTTCTTGTTCGTGGATATTAATATCTACACGATTAAAAGTGTTTGCATCTAAAGTTTCTAATTGCCTTAATTAGAGTTCTGTAAATTAATTAATTTGATGGAAATACTATTATGTGGGCTCACATAATAATCAGAAAGATCGGAATTGTTTTGCAAAACAATTTTGGAGGTGTAATGTTGGCGTACAATATGTATATTAATATAACAGCACATAACAGCATATACTGTATATATATATATATATATATATACACAGTCAAACCAAAATGTATTCAGACACCTTCAACATTTCACACATTATCACAGTTTATTGGCTATAGTTTAGAAAATGGTAATAAAATATGTCAAGACCTCAGAGTTAAATTGTGTCAAAACTAATTCATCTTGATAACGTCAGATAACACTTAAGCAAAACATGGTCAGGTCAAAGTGTCTGAATAATTTTTGGTCCCAAATTTTTATAAATTTCTCCATCACATAAACATGTATCTCTATTGGCCAGAATTGTAAAATTGCAACATTACTAAAGTATATTTTCCTATAAGTACAGTGGGATGCTTTGGGGCTGTTTTTCTGCAAAGGGACCAGGACGACTGATCCGTGTAAACGAAAGAATGAATGGGGCCATGTATTGTGAGATTTTGAGTGAAAACCTCCTTCCATCAGCAGGGGCATTGAAGATGAAATGTGGCTGGGTCTTTCAGCATGACAATGATCCCAAACACACTGCCCGGGCAACGAAGGAGTGGCTTCGTAAGAAGCATTTCAAGGTCCTGGAGTGGCCTAGCCAGTCTCCAGATCTCAACCCCATAGAAAATCTTTGGAGGGAGTTGAAAATCTGTGTTGCCCAGCGACAGCCCCAAAACATTACTGCTCTTGAGGAATGGGCCAAAATACCAGCAACTGTGTGTGAAAACCTTGTGAAGACTTACAGAAAATGTTTGACCTCTGTCATTGCCAACAAAGTGTATATAACAAAGTATTGAGATGAAATTTTGTTATTGACCAAATACTTATTTTCCACCTTAATTTGCAAATAAATTCTTTAAAAATCCTACAATGTGATTTTCTGGATTTTTTTTTTCTCATTTTGTCTCTCATAGTTGAGGTATACCTATGATGAAAATTACAGGCCTCTCTCATCTTTTTAAGTGGGAGAACTTGCACAATTGGTGGCTGACTAAATACTTTTTTCCCCACTGTATAGGGACCACAAAACCAGTCATAAGGGTCAATTTTTTAAAATTGAGATTTATACATCATCTGAAAGCTTTCCATTGATGCAGGCCTATGGTTTTGTTAGGACAATATTTGGCCGAGATACAACTATTTGAAAATCTGGAATCTGGGTGCAAAAATCTAAATATTGAGGAAAATCGACTTTAAAGTTGTCCAAATGAAGTTCTTAGCAATGCATATTACTAATCAAAAATTAAGTTTTAATATATTTACAGTAGGAAATTTACAAAATATCTTAATAGAACATGATCTTTACTCAATATCCTAATGATTTTTGGCATAAAAGAAAAATCGATCATTTTGACCCATGCAATGTATTGTTGGCTACTGCTACAAATATACCCCAGTGACTTAAGACTGGTTTTGTGGTCCAGGGTCAAATATTATATATTCATAAGTTTCTTTAAGGCAAGCTATTTAATTCTCTGGCTGTCCATTTTTGCTTGACGAATATAGATTTTTGTGCAAATTGTAAAAGGTTTACAACAATTATAATGTTTCGATTATAGCAATATTAGTTAAGGAGCAAAATTATATAATGATTAAGAAAACAAATTGTCTTATTTTCTGCACTTTCTTTTCAGTGTCTTTATTGTTTTCTTCTGAACATTAATTTATACAGTGTAAGATAATAGGAATAACACCAGCCTCTTTAATTAGTCTCTCTAGATATGCAGCTGAAGAGCGTGCCTCCAAGAAGTGCTGTCCTTTGCAGCCCAATCCCATTGAGATTTGAAGGCTTTCACGGAGTCTGTATGACTGTCCTCAAGTTGTTGGTTTTGACCTGATTTACTCAGAATCAACAAAGGACCGAGCCACCACAGTGCTGCGGTGAATCTCAAACAGGCACAGAGGTGACAAGCACTGTGTAAGAGACAACAGTGGGCAGGTGTGCATGTCGGATTGACAGCGGAGTTTAAATCCAACTCTCTGCACGCCTCAAGCTCATGTGTGCACGCTCATGTTCCACATGTGTGATTCTATGTAGGTAGCCGGTCACTGATAAAAAAAGAAAAAAAAAAAGCCTATTGCATTCACCTGATAGGTGTCAGTCCATTTGTGGCAGCTCTGGGTTCTTGCCATAGTGGACCCTGCCTGAGGAAATTATGGAGATTTGTGTTTTTATGGCAGTTGTGAGACAGGAAAGCAATAGAATTAGACCATCTCAGAGGAGTTAACACAGGTGCTCACCTGTCAGTATCAGAAACGAGGGAAAGTTGTGTGCACGTGTGTGTGTTTTATGTGTTTGTGTGTTCTTGTATAAAGTAAAGTCAGTGATCAGGAACAGCTAGACAGATCCTGGAGCATACCGAGTGGTCATGCCACCCTGTCTGGACCTGTTCTGGTAGTCCGTGATAAGAAAAAGTAAAAGAGCAAGTGTGTGTGTGTGTGTGTGTGTGTGTGTGTTTAAGATCACTCATCAAAGACCAGGCCTTCTCAACAGAAACTTGTGTTTGCTTTGATTTTGAATAAGAAAATAACTAATGCTGTACATCTCCTTAGATCCAAAAATGAAAATTCTGTAATATACTGAACATCATTTATTCACAAACACACACACACACACACACACATCTATATATATATATATACTATATATATATATATATATATATATATATATATAAACTTCACATTAAATTAAAGAAACTGGTTCAATCTGCTGCATGTGCTGAGTGTTTCTAATACAATGAGTGATGGCAAATTTGACATCCTTCTCTCTTCTGACAATGTAATCAATCTCTTGATATTTTTTTCCTATTTTGGAAAGTCATAGAAATGCTATTGTGGATTATTGCATTTGCTATTGGGGCAAATGGGAAGGCAAAAATTATATTTGTGGTTGTTTTCATTCATCACTATAGAACAGAGAGGGGCAAACTAAGGCACTTTCATCTGGTCCGTGAGGCAGATAGTCCAAAATGACTATTTTTTAATGCAATATCAGCAAAATCCAATAGATGCGTGGTAGCCTGCAGTGCTGTAACAGTTACGTATACTGTATATTCAGTCAAAATTAGAATGCGCTCTGTAATATCATCAGGGTTGGATTTATATAATACATAATATATAATATTATCACCCCAAAACAGCAAACAAATAATTTATCAGCGGAACTTGTTAGTGTTCTCTATCACAGAATCCCGTTGCTGATCACAAAACATCATTTTATTTTAATGCTAGTAACAGAGGCTTCAGCGTTTAATATGCAGGATAATGCAGTTATTGCGAGAGAGAGAGATAGATAGAGAGAGAGAGAGAGAGAGAGAGAGAGAGAGAGAGAGAGAGAGAGGGAATATATGTGTGAATACATATAGCACTGCGTGTT
>NW_015505356.1:1068430-1094775 GCF_001515645.1 Sinocyclocheilus grahami | reverse complement strand
AGAGAGAGAGAGAGAGAGAGAGAGAGAGAGAGAGAGAGATGGATTAAATGTGTGAATTAACATAGTACTGCATGTTCGGCTCTCAACATAATTCAGCAGCATCATCTACCAATACCAATACCAATAGCGAATCTGTAAATGTAACTGCTTCAAAAACAGCAGCATTATTGAGAAATGTCATGTAGCTTTTCAGTTACAATACTATTTTACTTATAAAGTCGTGGGTCAGCAGCACTGACAAGTTTGTGTGAGTTTGTTCCATAGTGCTCTGTAATGTATGTGTGTGCGTTTTTTAGGGGAGAACGGGAGAAAGAAAGATGCTGTGAAAGAGAGTGGGAGAAAGAAAGTGTGCTTTTAAATGAAAAGACAGATCCTGGTAATAAAAAGTAATTTTGTGGGGAAAACATGGAAATAGTTTGACATTTTTGTCATATTATTTATTAGCTGTTTTTATTTGCTTAGTCAGTGTGTATTTGGGTTTTGGATTTGTTGTGGAGTGAGAAGAACAAAAATAAGTTTATAATGTTTGTAAATGTTTAGTTTATTTTACATTATTTCTGAATGAAATGATAAAATGTGACTTATACATCAATCAACTTATATATGCTTATTTTATGCTCATAAAAAAAAACAAAGTAGAGAAAGTACAAGAATAGAACTAGGGAGAAGGTCAATGCTTTTAGTGAATAATGAGTAAAATTCTAGTCTGTTTATATGGTCATATGGCTTCAGAAGACTTGGAATATACTGCTTGAGTGGTATGGCCCACTTTTATAGTGCTTTTGTGTCCATTTTGAAGCTTGAAAGTTTACATTCTGTGTTCTGCAAAAGAATGTCATGCAGGTTTAGAATGTTAAATTATGTCAATTTCCATTTTTGAATGAAATGTCTAAAACCAGATCTTCCTAACAGAGTGCTTGTGTTGAGACAAGTAACAAAAAAAGGAAGCAAAATAATAAAAGAAAGCAATGATAATAATGATGTACGTCTCTTCAGACAGGAGTTCTAAAGGTCATGAACGCTACTTTGTATGAGCTTTTTTACAAGGATCTTTTGTTCCATCCTCATATGTCTGTGGTGTTCTAGAACTCTGTACTTGTCATATGATTGTGGCTTTCTAAAATTGATTCTTATGTCTGTGTCTCTTTGCAGGTTGCAGAGGAAAGCTGTGTGGATTTGGAGCGGTGTGTGAGAGAGACACCACTGACCCCTCTAAAGGAGAGTGTGTTTGTAAGAAAATTGTATGTACGTCTGTAGTGGCGCCGGTGTGTGGTTCTGACTCCTCTACTTACTCCAATGAGTGTGAGCTGGAGAAGGCCCAGTGCAATACACAGAGACGCATCAAGGTGATGCGCAGAGGTCCCTGTGGTAAGTCTAGTCACATGCAAAAATCAGTACATCTATACTTGTGAGGACCTCCTGACTGTTGTTCTTAAATTAAAGGGAAAATTCACTAAAAATCATCCTTATGTCTTTCCAAACTCTCTTTTTTCACTGTGGCACACAAAAGAAGTCTTCTAGAATAATGTTTGGTTGCTCTTACAATGAATTTAACACTAGAACTGCCAAAGGTCGCTGTATACCTAAAAGCGCCAGCGGGTAAATTTTACCCACTCACATGACAGCTGTATTTATATGGCTACAGAACATATTATTTCATTGTATTATGCCACTGTCTTCACAAAGAAGTGTCCAGAGTCATGCAATGATTATGTCTAGTCATCAACTATATTTTTATCCTGTTGTTTTATGTTCAAGACTTTTTAATGCAAGCTACACTAATCCATAATGGTCAGTAGCCTAAGCTTAAAAAAAACGAAAGAAAAAAAAACCCTGAACTGACAACGGCAATTAGAAGGTAGTAGCCTAAATATTTGGGTGATGTAATATTATAATACAATGTAACTAATCAATACATTAAGATAACCCATGCTATTTAAATAACTAAAACAGCCTATAGACAATAATGAGCAATAATAATTCACCACACTGCATAGGATGATGCGATGACAAATTCAAGCGCACAGCTTCACCTAAATATTTATTAATTTGTTTAGTTATATCATTTATAATTTGAATAAGAGAACAACACCATTAAACTTTGGGTAATCAAAAAAATGGTTTTATTCATTACATCATATAGATCAGATTTTTTTTTTCTTCAGGAAGCGGCCAGACTAGAATGGCAACATAGTAGCGAATAATAAACGATGTGGCAAGACAAAAATTAAAAAATCAAACCAAAGTTTGACCAATTAGAGTAACGTTAGGCTAAAACATGCAAATATGATATCTGGATCACTGTCAGATGAGCCGTCAGATGCTGAGCCGACCCAGGACACATAACTTACCATCAAACTCTCCATCACTCATGGCATTTAGTGTTTCTAATACCTACCTTCCATAAATCACCTTTTTTAGTCATTTTGACTTTATTTATGAAACTGATAACCGCTAAATCAGTGAGTGAAAGGCGTTGCCTAGAAATGTAAAATATAAAAACATAAGCGGCAAGAAAATGACAGCGCGAAAATGCATGCATTATATAGCGGGTAAATTTGACCCGCTGGCGCTTATAAGTATAAATGCCCCATTTTTTGATCTGGTTTTATCTAAATAATTTAAAATCAAATATATTTGTTTTAATAAAAGTGCTTATTGTCATTGTGCTAAAGCAAAAATTCAAATATTAATCTGTAAAAAAAAGTTACATTAGTCTGTTTCTAGATGAAAAAATAAATAAAAAACTATTTAATATATAAATATTCAACCTAAAAAAAAAAATTAAATACTGCACATTGCAAGAAGTTTTGTTTATTTGTTTACTTATTTATTGAAAACTTATCTTTACAAAACTTTTGGTTAGTTATTATTTGGCTCTTTTATAAGTTTTTACTCTTTAACTTAGTCTAATTTGGACCATCCTCACAAGTTGGATTTACTACACAGAAGTGTTTACTATACTTATACTTAGTGATTTAAGATACTATATTAACACCCTTCCACTTGCTCACACATTTTATTTTTTAAATTCAAGCATTTTTGATGCATGCCAAAAACAATAATTATCCCCATATTATCCCAATGTTTCCATATTCATGAACCCCCGCATGGATAGATCTTCTATGGTGTGGAGAATTTGAGTTTTGTGTTTTCTGTTCATCATATACGTATATTCCAATCAGTTTATTTCCATGAATGATAACTAATATGTGAAATGTGGCCCATCATTAAACGGGCTCTGTGGCAGTTGGCCTGGCCAGCGTGAGCCATGATTATGTGATTCGGTGGAACATGCTGTACAAAGCCTTCAAAGAGCTCTAATTAGCCACCTCGCATGCTGTCTAGCAGGAAATGATCAGTCCTGAGGAATGAGAGCTCCAGCCTACCAGTGAACTCCAGCCTCCATTGAGAAACGCACTAAAGATCACACTGTCCCGGTGTGTTAATGCAGTTGAAGTTTGGCTCCATGCTAATCTCCATGCTAGGCTCCACGGCAGGGCTTTAATGGGCACTAGCCTCCCTGCTATTGTGCTAATGAAATTGACAGTGTGGCTATCAGGGTTCATATTGCTCTCGCTCAAATGGGATCAGCGGCCATAGATAATGGCTGTTTCAGTGTTTCTCCTGGGTAGAGAGGTTGAGGTGAGAGATGGAAGTTAGGTTAGCTACCGTCTTTTGCCAACATCTAATCCGGTGGTGCAGCATCCAAAATTAACCCTTGGCCTTTGGGGTCGTAAGATTGTTTTAATTTTTAACCAAAGCATTTATTTAATCAAAAATAGAGTAAAAACATGAAAAAAACTGTAAAACTCTACTGCCATTTTAAATACCTGTTTTCTATTATAATACATTTTAAAATTTAATTTATTCCTGTAATGTCAAAACTGTATTTTCAGCAGCCATTACTCCAGTCTTCAGTGTCACATGATCCTTCAGAAACCATTCTAATATAATGATTTTCTGCTCAAGAAACATATATTATGTTCATTATCGATGTTGAAATTACTGTACTGATTAGTAATTTTTTTCGGAAACTGAATCAAAATCAAAATGCAGCTGAGTGGACAAAAGAAACATTTATAGCTGGTAGGGGTTTTCAATTCACACTGCATTGGCAGGAGTGGCAAAGGGTTAATTTGCACCACGTGCATGGGATAAAAGGTGATACAGAAAAAGAAATACAGAGAGGTGCCCTGTTTTTAAAGATGAGCAGGGGAACATGGGTGCTTCGATAATATTGAACTCTGGTGGGTAAACAGAGTCTCCAGCTGTTTGTGTGAGTGAGCGAGTCAGTCAGCAAGTGGAGGAAAGAAGTGGAGTGTGTGTGGAGCTCATTTTAGGCGGGCCGTATGCTGGAACTCATCTGGATTGGCAGCAGTTCAGCGGAGCATTGGGCCAGAGTGATTGATCAATGAAAGGATTGATAATATGTGTGCAGAGCACGTCTGGAATTACTGTGATTGCCAGGAGCACTCTCTTTTCTCACTCTGTCTTTTTTTATATATTAATGTCTCTTCACCTCCAGCCTGACTCGGTTGATGAAAACCACTTTTGAGTACCCGCAGCACGGAGGTGGTAAAATCTGTGCATCAAATATTCACTCCCTAAACCAGGCCTACAACTTAAACTAGCCGCAGAGGCTGAAACTGTCGGTTTCTGTTGTCTAAATGAGGTTATTCTGCTGTACAGAAGAGCAGGGGTGGAAAAGCCTTAACCTCAGGGTATCATGGGAAGCTGCTTAATGGAGGAATCAATATGTTTGTCCTGTTATTGACGGCTGAAACTGTGTTCCTTCACTTGGGAAGTATGGCTTATTTCTCTCAGATGCTTTACCTGCTATAACTCCAGGTGTTGATACTGTTGGACACATATGGGCCATTTTTCCCCTCGGTTGCTTCTCACACTCTCTGTCAACCGATTCTCACGTATATAGGGCGCTACATGCATATTTACGGTCCTTTAAAAATATCAAAACTGACGTTCATCCAAGCACATAATGGTTGCAGCAGCAGCCATGAGAGACTGTTGATTTATGATCTTTCTGCAAACACATCTTAGTCAATATTAAAGCAACTGTAACTAAAGCAACTAAGTAGCATAGGGATATACTGTTTGAAAGCATCATAACAGTGATTCATATCAGAAGAAAAGGATAGAATGTGTTCAAATAAATAGTTGATTAATAATGCTTGGATGTAGATAAAGGTGAGCTTAAATATAAGCTTTGCTGAAAGGTGAAGGGCGTATATATATTTATATGTGTATATCTGTATATCTATGAGTGTGTGTGTGTGTGTGTGTGCGTGCGTGTGCGTATGTGCACGCGCGTGTGTCTGTGTGTGAGTGTGTGTACGTGTGTGTAAATATGTATATAGCATATTTACTTATAGATATATCGCACTAGTGTCACAGAAAATGTCATCTTAGTGTCACCTTTCAGCAAAGCTTTCATGTCTATTTCATATATATTTAATTATTTATTTATTCTGAAATTATTATTTATTACAGCTCGATACTAAAAGGAGTGGTGTGGTGTTGGAGTGTTGCTATGCAGTTTCTAGTTTTTTCTGGGTGGAGCTTGTACCACTACCATATTCAGGTATAAACCTTGGGCTTGTATATGGGAATTTTTCACATTTTGTTTTATTTGTTTTGTTTTTTCTTTGCTTTGGGGGGTTTTTTTTGGGGGGGGGGGGTGTTGTGTGTTTTTTATTGTTTTGTGGTGCTTGGTTTGTTTGTTTTTTATTTTTTTTTATTTTTTGCTTTGCTTTATGTTTTGCTTTAGTTTGTTTTCAGGGTAAAATTTCAAGTTAGATCACTTAATGTAACTGTACACCTCTCTTCAACACGTTATTTTATTTAAAGGTGCACTAAGCGATTTTTGCTAAACTATGTTGACATTTAAAATCACCAAAACAAACACACCCATACCCCAACAAGACCTCCCCTATTTTGTTAACTCCGCCCCACACGTACGAACACAACCCTGGCAGCGACGATGGCGGAATCTGCTATGCCTGCCGGCCGAGGGTATGATGTCATCAATAAGTGAAAGCAATGTGTGTTACTATGGTAATTCAACGTAAAAATGAATGTAACTCACCTATCAAGAAGATGACGGAGGCATGATATCGTCCTCTTTTGAAAGGCCAAAAAAGGTACTTTCGCTTTCACAACGAAACACACAGCACCTTCACGACATGGCGGCAGCAACAATACTACAGCGAGAATAAAAGTTACGCCTTCCTTCTTTGCGTGAACATTTGGGCGGCGTTATGCAAATCTTCCCACATCGTGACGTAGACATGGTGGCGTGTTAGAAAGAGCCGTTTTAGGTAGGCGTGGTTGACTCTTAACTTTTATAAATATCTCTTTGGATTTGAGACTTTAGTCTTTACAGATCTTCTTTATGCACCAAGAGCTTGTAACACTCCAAAGAGAAAGGAAAAATTTAAATCGCATCATATGACCCCTTTAAGGATTTGTTAATGGTTTAGGTGTGCGTGATTGCACTTTTGTTTCCCTTATTAGAGACATGATTTGAAACTAATGTCCAGTTTGGTTGATTGTTCCCTGTGATGGCTCGTTATTCAGGCAGTGGTGACACCTCCACGGCCACTGAGCACGGCAGCCGCCAATGATGGCATGTAGCCAGCCCTGCCTCGTGCAAATGAGTTTTTCACTCACCCTGTCCGACCCCTAGATCGGCTCCCGTGCTCGTGCGTGTAGATGCTCGCCACAACACATTCACCTGTCTCCGTGACAGGAGACTCAATTCACACTCATCAGTGGCTTCTTGGCTTCCTTGCTTCATATGAGAAAAACCCCTGCAGTTCCTCGCTCTCAGACTAAATTTAGCTTGGGTTACGTCTGCTACACAGTCTGGGCCTGTCCACCGGCACACAATTATAGCAAGATCGACACTCTCCTTCAATAATGGAGTTCCCTAAATTAATTCTGGCAGCAGATACTCTGTGATCTAGCAACATCCATCATAGAGATGTTTTTTTTTCTCTCTGAAAAACTAATTCAGCCAAAAACCAGTGTGATCTTCTCATCTGAAAAATTTTGCTAAAATTATCCTGCATGGTTCTGGTAAATAGTATTGGGGTCTATGGGGGTCTGCACAGGGCAATAAAGCCTAAGCCCGCTCTGTAAATGTGATGCTTTGACCCAAACAAGTAGTCATTTCAAATTTAAAACCATTTGATTTTAAATCCGAAGCTATTAATGTGGTTTCAAACTTTTGGACCCCCATGTTGGATTCCATCAGGCTCAAATCTGGTATATCACATGTAGCTTGTCTTATACCAACACTACCACACAGCTACTCTATGTAGGCTCACAAAAAAACACCCAGATGTTGGCGAGAATATGATCAATGCCATCACCAGAGCTTCATTCTGCTGCTTAGCCCCTGGAGAATGAGTATACTTCTTATACAAATCTGTTTCCCTTGCTCTCCTCCTCAGTCTCTCTCTCTCTCCCTGCCATCCTGCACACTTCCGAAGGGGGAGGATGTAGCGTTGAAGTGAGATAAGGTAGATTACAGCAGGACGAGCACATTAAAAGGCACATTTTCCACGCTCTCGCTTCTAATACCAGATGGGAGAGCTTTTTACAACTTATTCATGTATTCATGCATTTGACTGGTCTAAATAATGCATTGTTATTTTTAACCCCTAACACACTTGAGTGGAATATTGAGTGCAACAATCAGGGACTTACCAACCGTTAGAACATTTCTGGCACTTTTAGAAATTTCTGAGGGTCCCCTGCCCAATTTTTGGACAGTAATAATTGTATTTTAAGAGCTTCATTTGCTTGACCAGAGTGCACTGAATAAAAATGTAGGTGGTTGCATAAAAATGTAAATTTTTAGACCCAACATTTTCATCATCAATTGATGTTGTTTCATCATCATAATCTTTGTGTGCTCCTAATATGGCTACATTCCTGATGTAATCTAATTAATATTCACAAGCCAGGCTGCTCATTGGAGCACAGCATTAAAAATCCTATTAACTTTCTTTATAGAAATACTTATTCTAATAACATAAAATCTGAATCCCTCCAGTATCTTAAATAAATTATGGTTGTGTATATATTTGACTATTTAGTAATAAATTTTCATTTTGTACTTTGTATATCTATGAATAATTTTAAATTCAACAAATTCAATTACGTCATCTACAGTGCTTCATGGGCTGCGTAGTTCATTGCCTCATAAAAGACGTTCACAGCCTTTGGCGTTTTCTCAGATTTTCAAATGTTGTTTTGCTTCAAAAAGTTTGTAATGTTGTGTTTCATCTCAGCTGGTTGATTTGTTTCATGGCTCTTTATTGAAAGTTTTTTTGAAACTTTCAATAAATCCCTATGGAGAAAATTCTGGAATCAAATGCACTGACGAAGTGAGTGATCGTTATTACACTAATTTTAACTAAATAGAGTATGTAATACCCTGTATTTACTACGGCTGTATGTCTACCATGCGCCTTGATATTTGATGGCCGCAGTATGCTTCAGGACACCTTCTGTGCTTTTGAAAGTACATTTTAAAGACATCTTAAAGAAACAAATCGTAGTTGATTGGGTATGATTATATTTTACCTTTGAAAACAGCGTTTGAATGCAGTCCCGTACTTAAATACATGCACTCGCTGTGCCAGATAATGATTATTGACTGTTCCATTCAGCTTCCTGTTTGTGTAGCACACTGTCAGACACGTCGCCACACACCAGCAGCACAACCACTACCTTTCCTGTCGTCTTCATGAGAATAAGCTGCTATTTGTCCTCTTTCTTACCCTTTTCTTTTTCTATTTTCCTCAAAAGACATCCTCTTCCAAATGACTAGTACCTCTAAACAAGACGAGTTCATTTCGTCCCATAATTACATTTCCCTCCAACGATGTCCTTCCCTTCCGACCTTTCCTGAATCACGTACACAGACCCATGCCACTTTATACGCTTGCACATTCAAGCGTGCATGAGTACAAAGCCATTCATGAATACCTGCCTGTGTCCACTCAAGGCCCTTTGCGGTAATCACAGAGGTGTCTGCCCGACCTCTCTCAGGTCAATGCAGGAGAGAGCAGCTCTTCCCATCAGCCAGCGGGGTTCTGGTGACAAAGAGATTCTTCATATGACCCTCTATAGAGCTCTTTATGTCTCTTACAGTCTCCATGGAGCACACAGGTACAGGAGAGGCCAGCCACTTTGATAGAGATTTCTTTAAACTGCTGTTCTCATTTCTTCTAGCTGTTGTAGTGATCAAATAAATTTATATGTATTAGAGAGAGAGAGAGAGAGAGAGAGTTTATAGCTTTTATTTATTTCTGTCATTATTATTACATAAATTAATATAATATCTATCCATCTGTCTGTCTGTCATGTGTACCTACTCAAGTAAAAGTATGTATCATACATTCATAGATACATACAATCAATAACTGTCTGGTTCAGCTCAGCTACCAAATCTGACCTCAGAAGACTTCAGAGGGTAGTCCGGACTGCTGAGCGACCCTGAGCAACCCTCCCTTCTTTCCAAGAACTGTACTCGTCCAGAGTGAGCAAAAGGGCTGGTGTTAGAACGAGCCATTTTAGGGGGGCATGGCAGAGTCTTAACTTTGATAAAGAATATCTCTTTGGGTTTGTGACTTTAGTCTTTGCAACTTCAGGGATCTTATCTATGCACAATCAGCTTGTAACACTCCAAAGAGAAAGGAAAACTTGAAATTGCATCATATGACCCCTTTAAGAAACCTACCTGCAAAGTTACAGTACTGTGAAAAGTTTTAGGCACTTGTTTAAAAATACTATAATATAGATTTTATTTATCAATTAACTTCTATTAAATACAAAGTTCTGTCATGAAACTCTAGATGGCGCAGGCTGATATATTCTAACTCAATCTGACATGATAACATCATTATTAACATGGCGCAGCTGATTGGTTGTTTTTGTATCAGCAGCCAATGAGCTTGCTGTGCAATCATTCAAATACTTGGCTAGTGCTTGCTGGAGCAGTTGGAGCACACTTCAGAAAGCGTCTGAAATCAACATTTAAGATTAGTGAATACTCTTTTATGCTTATCATAAACAAGTTTAAACTAAGTGTCATGTTAAACAGTTTTGCATTCGTATGCAGGAGAGAAATACTAAGTATAAGCTGTAGCATTTACGCAGCTGCAGCAGGAAGCAGTCTGTAATTGTTCTGAGGACATGCCGACAAGTTAAGGACATGAGAACAGGCTTAAATGAAATAAGCATTCCCGTTTGTATGCATTTAAACCGGGGTTTGCCATATTTAGCTTCTTAAAATCAGTGTTCACATTTGCTTATTTTTTAAGTCTGAGTCACGCTTTTTTAATCATCCTAATGGCGTTAATACACAATAAGAGCAAATTACTTAATATATTTTGCTCAGGTGGATGCTGGGGTCTTCTGTCATCAGCTTGCAAAGTGCATTAAAGTGCATTAAACATTACATTACACCAAGGTTTTCCAAACTGGGGTTTGTGAGGTGATGAAAAGATAATTAAATCACAAAAATGTCTAATTTAACTAATTGTGTGGCCTTTCCATTTTCTGTGTGATTATAGTGACCTGACTAGTGGCTGGTGTGTGCAGTTCCATAAAACTAGAAGACTTTCCAAATGTATATAAGTGGTAGGATCTTTTAGAAAGGAAAATAACTAATCTGATCTTGAGCACTTTAAAATGTATATTATCTAATTACAAGTACTTCATTTTGGAATCTGATTACATAATTCAGATTACATGTAATCGGTTACTACCCAGCACTATATACAGTATATAGCTATAGATAAGGATGTATGTATATTTGCTCTTAATGCTCTCTGGGTATCCACATTTTGCTGTATGGAGCTGCTAAACCACTTGAAAATCAAATTCCGGTCTCTCCCAACAGACTGTATATTATCAACTTGCAGAAAGCATGAATACCAACTGATGTGTGTGTGTGTGTGTGTGTGTGTTTGAAAGGGCTTGCTTGAAGGAAAATAAAATGATTAGTGTCGAATGTGCCTGCTGATTGTACTCAAAATTAGTTTGAAAGGGGAAAAAAAAAACTTTTTTTTTTTTTAGGATATTGCTTTTAGCCAAAACAAACAATTCCATCTTTGTCATTATTTTTGAGCACTGCAGTAACAGAAAGCAATGTGGGGAAAGATCGTTATGTAAGCTGCATGTAGCCTACAAAATAAAGTTTCTTACCCTTTTCTTTGCCCACTATCATTAAACCTTGACCTCTTGAAAATCCCAAAGCAGTTGCTTTGAATATGGTGACCTGTTTCTGTTGGAGTGCATTGTCTGCTTGAGCCTTGCTGTTGTTAATTAGTTTTGCTTGCTGAAATAGGCATGACAATTAGACTACTATTGCCCCTACTTGGGGATTTTAACAAATTGAGTTATTGGAGGAGCCATAGATGTTTTGAAAGACCAGAATATCATAGAGACTGGGAGTGGGCTCTTTTTACCAACTATCTACAACATCCAATCAATACTTAACCAGTGCTGGATCGTAACTGATTACATGTAATCTGGATTACGTAATCAGATTCTAAAAATGAAGTACTTGTAAATAGATTATATTGCATTTTCAGACTCATAATCAGATTACAGTTTCTTTTTTATAGATTACATATTATTTACACAACGGCAGTCAATTATTCATGATCTATTGCACACACCAGCCACTAGTCAGGTGACTATAAATTACACAGAAAATGGAAAGGCCACACAGTTAGTTTAATTTGACATTTTCTGATTTAATTATTAACTTGATCACCTCACAAACCCCAGTTTGGGTAACCTTGATGTAATGTAATGTTTGATTAACTTCTTGATGTTAATAAAGAACAAAGTATTTTCTTACGAGTTAGGTCAAAAGTAGTCAGAAAGTACTCAGAATACATTACCTAATATGTGTAATCCAACTGATTGTTACTACTTTTTTTTCTAAAATAGGTTAAAATGTGAAAATGCAAGCGAAAGACATCAATCTTTAAACATTAAAATTAGGGCTGTCAATAGATTTAAATTTATTAATCACGATTAATCACACCCTTTTTGTTGGGATTAATCATACATATTTATCTGGTTTAAAATGTTCATTTGTCATCATTTGCCATAGTAAACCAAAACACAAAACTATTTTCTACAAGCTTATTTCAAGATAAATTTAGATGCCTTTCCAAAAAAGGATACTTGGAGACTCCAACAGGACACCAAACAACATAAGTCCATATAATTTATAAATTTTTGCACACCAAAGAACACATAAAACTAAACAAATACATAGTGTATAGCAAGTGTACAGTAGACAAGTTCAAAACATTGTGGCAGTGAGTTTTGCACCATTCATATTTTCGTAAGAAATTATACTGTATACCACATGCCTCCAGTTTTCAGTTCCAGAATGATTGTGTTTTCGGAATTAATTTTTTACTGCCAGGATTTTATGAAACCTTTTGAACATACATTGTATATCACACTTTTTAGCCGGCTATAGAAGCAGGGATTATGTTTTAATTCATCTTGCTAGTGATCGCTTTTCCAGTCGTGGGGACTCATAGATTTTGCATCCTAAGCACACACGTGCTGAATTAAATCCAGTCTTAGGCTGCGATCTGAAGCTTATGGTAGTGTTTGTAGTGCACTGCATTGGGTTAGCACTCACTAAAGCTCACAGGGGATAAACCTTACCTCTGATAGACATGTTTGGTATTGTATTAAACTGGTGAGCTAACGTGGTCCTGCTCGTGATGTCTTCACAGGCCCGAGGGTCAGACTCGACTCACCTCGGGAATACTACACAAGAATGCGCACTGACAGCTATCACAGGAAAGCAGAAGTGCCTGGCCTTTGAGTCCAACCACAAAAAGATGGGAATTATCTATTTTTGTGCCTAATTTTCTTTATCCAAGGGCAACACTAAGGCATGCAAAGGAGGAAGACAGCTGCAGTCAAATAAGCCCTTTGAAGAAATACATCAAAAGAACAAATCATCTCACCATGTGAGGGATGACATCAGTAGAGGGTGGGACACTGGGTTTGGAGGTCATCTGTAGAGGCTCAGCTTCATTTTTTGGTAGTCCTCCAGTTTTTGCTATTGATGCATTGCAGCAAAAATGGTAAAAAACACAAATGCTTGGGATATTAATAAATAGTTTTCTCTAGGCTTAGTAGATCTAGTTATTTTGGGTTCAGTGCAAGCATTTGTAGTATAATATTTATGAATACTTTTTTTTCTAAAATAGGTTAAAATGTGAAAATGCAAGCGAAAGACATCAATCTTTAAACATTAAAATTAGGGCTGTCAATAGATTTAAATTTATTAATCACGATTAATCACACCCTTTTTGTTGGGATTAATCATACATATTTATCTGGTTTAAAATGTTCATTTGTCATCATTTGCCATAGTAAACCAAAACACAAAACTATTTTCTACAAGCTTATTTCAAGATAAATTTAGATGCCTTTCCAAAAAAGGATACTTGGAGACTCCAACAGGACACCAAACAACATAGGTCCATATAATTTATAAATTTTTGCACACCAAAGAACACATAAAACTAAACAAATACATAGTGTATAGCAAGTGTACAGTAGACAAGTCAAGTTGCCATACCGAACAGGACCACATGGCGATGCCAAAAAAAAAAAAAACCCTAAGCCAAGCACCTTGAGCTGACTGCATATTTCTAATACAGTACACAGATCCATTCAAAATTGCTAAACACAGTAACATTGTCACGGTTGCCTTCTGGGACAAGAAGAAAGAACGAGGATAAACACAAAACTACGGTCTTTACTAAACAAGGCAGGGTGAGACTCACATGAAGCACAACTTCGATGTACAATTCCGGACAAGGCAAACTTAGAAACACAGGGCTTATAAACACATGAAACACAATCAGGGAGAACAGAAACAGGTGAGGAGTAATCAAGGATAATTAATAGAACACAGCAGAGACAAATAAACATAATCAGGACAGGAACTGGGAGGAAACCAAATAAGGGCATACAGAAACAGGAGGCAGGAACAGAGTGAAAACAAAAACAGACCATAAACGTGACAAACATACATACATATATGTATATTGCATGTATATATATAAATATATATATATATATATATATAGTGTATATATATATATTAGTGGTTGACCAATATTGTTTGCCGATGCCGATATCTTGGAAAGCAGGGTGGCCGATGGCCGATATCAAGCCGACATTCGAAAAATACGAAGTCAAGAAAATCACAGCTGGATAATTGCAGAAAATAGTTGAGTCTAGGGGTCAGAAAGCCTAAAATAATAATAATATATTAATAAAAAAAACAGCACCTACGTCACCACAAGTTGTATAGGATTGTTTAAAAAAATTCCACTGCTCTCATCCAAAAACAAACCCCAACATATTCAGCTGTCAGACACTACTGAACCTTCAATGAGGACTGGATTCTATGGTCAGATAAAATGGAGAGAAAAAAAGAAGGAAACACTCAAGGAGGAAATCAGCCTATTAATTTCTAGACTAGACTAAGTCTAGGACTACTTAAAACCATGACATAGAAAGCAGATTTCTGTTAATCTGGTTTAGAGGGCCATTTGAATCTAGGACTAGGCTTAATCTCTGTCTGGGAAACGGCCCCTATGCCACCAAATACTGTTGATTGTGGTTAACTTGTGTTGAATTCATAATATTCCTACAGTATAATAACAGAAGAGATGAGAGCGACACCACCCACAGCTCCTCTCAAGCCTCTTTAACACATACACACGCTCATACGTAAGCATTCATCTTCTGTCAGGCTGGAGAGGGCGCCCGGGGCTCGCAGTGCAGGGCGGGTTGTGCCGAGCCCATCCCGTCAGGATTGTGTAGCGGCCGTTGACAGCTCCCTGCATGCATTACGCATTAATACATCCAGCACTAACACATTATCACAGCACTGTCGGAGAGGCGGATCAGTGGAAGCTTCTCTAGCTGTCTCTACTTCCTCTCACTCTGTTTATGCCTTTTCCCCGGCTTATTAGTTAGTTGTACAGGTCCTATTATTTCTTACTGTCTTCCTGTCCTAACCTCTTCAGAGCTTGAGGAGAGCAGTTAATTGGCTGCAAGAGACATTTCCAGTTCATCAATAGGTAACTATAGACTCCCACTCTTTCCTCTGGATACTGTATTTCTATCCTTGAAAAAGAGCCCTAAAGCATAGGAGTAAACGGCTCATCTCCCTGGCGACCCCAGCGGTCCGTAGCCTCTCAGCTTGCGACGCCGGTCACATTCTAACACGCAATTTGCCTAATTGTCTGAGAGGGCAGCTTATCTGTGCTAACACAGCAGAGTCGCGTACACACCTTATACCTTTTGCATTTTAATCAGCTCATTCTTTTCCTCAACACTCATCAACTCTCGGCGACAATAGGTGGAAAAGCGCCGACTGTTATTTAATGGGTTTGCAGAGGCAATTCTGTGTACTGTTACAAAACAAACAGAGCGCCACTGAGAAGGAAGCGGTTTATGTGGAATGTCGGACTCTTCTCAATGTGTACTTCATGACAAACACATCAGAACTGATTTAAAGAACCGCTTTACATCAGACTGATGAAATCAGATGTCTTAGAGGCAGGCTTTTGGAGATGAGGCCAATCTGTTGAAGCAGAAGTAATGATTCAGAGCTTAGCTGCCATCAGTTATGACCGTAAGGATGAGGAAAGTACCGGAATGCGTCAGTCCGTCTCGAAGGCTGTCATAGACTGAACAGACTTGTTTATCATTTTAGGGAAAAAATACTCTGCATAGGCGAGAGAGGGGTCGCAATTTGCAACATGTTAGGGATGAATCATGTGGCAATAAATAAATTATTTTCTCATTTAAAATATTTTTTATTTTATTTTAAATAAAATATAACAAATAAAATGAATATTATTACATATTATTATTTAAACATTATAAAAAATTTTTGAACATTTATATTTATAATAGTATTTTTTTTGCATTAAAAAGCGTGTTAAATTTTTTCATGTACATCTCTCAATCGCTGTCAGCTGTATATGATTTCCTTTTTCTACACATATGGTCACATGACAAAAGTTGTGCACAGTTTGTTTTAGTTTTTTTTAGTAAGGGGGTGTCACTTCTTACCCACTGACCCATTTTACCCCATTCCCCCTTATTGGGTTCCATTAGTCCAGAGGTTCTCAACCAGGGCTGTAGCTATAGGGAATTCTGGGCCCCCTGAAAAAAATATTGATGTGGGCCCCCGCTGCCCTCTACTCAAAGTAGTATAAGATATGGGGATGGAGGCCCACATCTGGTGCCATGTTTTGTTTTGTTTTTTGTTTTCAAAAAATAACAAAACCGAAAATACACACATACATACAATGGTTCCCTGATAGCACACATACATCACAGAGACGTCAATTTGATGTCTTGGGCAGCGAAATGATCAAGTGAACGGCATCCCATCACAATGACATCCCTACCTCCCTTGTCTTGCAAAATAACGTTTTGATTGACTGATTAAGCAGTTCTTCTGGCCTCCCTCTCCTTTTCATGACTTTACTGGTACTCAGATATTTCCCCCCCAGCATTTTCAGTCAGTCTCACTTCCACTGTCGCTTTACTTCTAACTTCAGCTGTTCTCGGAGCAGCCTCAACTCTGATTGGTTCTGTTCACTAGCTGGGGTGGGACCTGTGATTTTATTGGGTCCCTCTCCTTTTTGCAGCTGACTGAGCTGAAATAATCAATAACCATCAGAATAAACCATTTTTATTGAGAGGAGAGAGGAGATATTTGGAACACATTTTTTACTAAATTGCATGTTTTTGAGGTTTTCATTAAACTCTCAGGCATACAAGCTGACTTTGTAATATATATACTAAAATGATTCATATAAGAGTATGGGAATGTATAGCATTACTACTGGATTTAGTGGGCCCCTTGGGCAGTGGGGGCCCCTATAATTGTCACCACCTTTCACCCCACTAGCGAACACCCTGTTCTCAACTATTAAGGCCCTGGGCCCACTAGGGGCCCTAATAAGTCTTAAATTTAACTTGCAACTTTCCTTCAGCATCGTTACAAAGTGTAAAAACACGGCCTGTATGTGGTTGTTGTCTGCAGTATCAGGGTGTGTATTAGCACTTCCTCCACACAAACATTTGCAATGAGTTTTTTGGAAGTGCGAGTGGTTGGTTAGTTAGAGAGCCCAGGCCGATTAAGTGCAAGGTTCAGTCATGCAAAGATGAGGGAGGCACAGTCATCTTTTTTTTTAAAGAGAGAGAGAGGAGGAAAAAAGAATGAACACTTTGATCACTCAACACACGAAAGCGCCACTGATCTCATCCTTACGATGCCTCTTGCCAGGTTTATCACATGCGTGTGAGTGTGTTTGTGGAGTGTGGTCTTTAGAGACAGACACAAACCTTTAATTAAACAAATGGGTTCTCTTAACAGATTTACACAAAGTAAAACCCACAAATGATTGAGGAGACTGTAGGCTGATATGACGCACGGTAGAGGTGAAAACAGGGATGGAGATAGTGAGAATGAATTAGAGCCGATGGCGTGTCTAAGGACAGTAGGAAATTAAACTAGCCCTCTCTGAAGTGACACGGTCCATTCCCTTTTCAGCATCTCTGTGTTTGTCAATGCCTCATGAATATGTATCATCTAAATAATAATGATAATAACCAGATGGTTCCTCTGAGTATCAAAAATAGATATGTATTCATTCCAGTTAAATTAAGAAATAAAGAGTATGTGAGGAGTATACTGGTCATGGTTTTATATACATTTACAATTAGTGGTAACTGAAGTTTAAAGCTTCAAAAAGGATACAAAAGAACCATAAAAAAATTGCAAAAATTGTCCATGTTTTGTGTGCTATATTCCAAATTTTATGATAGCTTTCTGATGAGCAGACTGAAATTTAAGTTCTTGTTAACTGTATTTCTCATCTAGTGAGGTGTTAACTGCTGTCCCTAAACTGGATTTGAGATCCAAACCAGTCCACTTTGTGAACAAATCATCCATTGGGTTTGTCAGTTGCATCAACTGAATTGTTGCGGTGTTATTATAAACTGAAACTAATGAAATCGTTTTTTGTTCATTTAAATTAAGCTGAAATAATACAATAAATATTATTATAATTTAAAAATTATATTAGATAAAACAATTTAATTACAAATGCCAAATAACTAAAATAAAATAAGTTTACGTAGAAGTTTAAATGACTAAAACAAAAATTAATAAATATGACAAGCACATAAGATTACTAAAATTAACATGACAAATAAAAATATAAAAATAAATTAAGCTGAAATAATACAATAAATATTATTATAATTTAAAAATTACATTTTTCACACATACTTATCATATGGCTTCAATAGATTTGGACTTGGAATATATATATATAATGCATGAGTCATATGGACCACTTATGATGCTTTTAAGACACTTTTTTTGTCATTTTTTTGTCAGTTGCATCAACTGAATTGTTGCGGTGTTATTATAAACTGAAACTAATGAAATCGTTTTTTGTTCATTTAAATTAAGCTGAAATAATACAATAAATATTATTATAATTTAAAAATTATATTAGATAAAACAATTTAATTACAAATGCCAAATAACTAAAATAAAATAAGTTTACGTAGAAGTTTAAATGACTAAAACAAAAATTAATAAATATGACAAGCACATAAGATTACTAAAATTAACATGACAAATAAAAATATAAAAATAAAACATAATTTAAAATATCATTAATTAAAATATATAAGTTTATAAAGTATATAAATAATCCTAAAATAACACTGATTCACTGGCAAAATCTGATTCACATGTGTGATTTGTTCATGAATCAGACTTGCTTATTACATTTTTCACACATACTTATCATATGGCTTCAATAGATTTGGACTTGGAATATATATATATAATGCATGAGTCATATGGACCACTTATGATGCTTTTAAGACACTTTTTTTTGTCATTTTGAAACTTGACAGCTCCAATTCACTTTCACTATATCAAAGAGCGGCATCTGTTTGTGTTGGGCTTGGCACGAAAAAAGTAAATGATGACAGAAATTTCATTTTTGTGTAAATCATTTCTTCAACTTCATTCCTGAGTGGTGGATTGTTTAAAAAGAAATAGACAAAGTCTTTTGCAGAAAAAACAGGGCTTTCTTATTTTCAGAGTGAAGAAAGCTGATTAGGTCCCTCCAGCATTAGTACGGGTACGCTGAAGCATAGCAATTGAGAATGTTTTGTGAATGCAAAGCTCGCTTGAAATGGTCCGTGGTGAATTAGAGTGACTTGTTTGTACACCCACCCAGCTGTGACCGTATATTCAAGTCTGGGACACTGAGCTGTTCTTCAACCCGGGTTAAGCCACTTCACTCTGCCATCTGTATCGACACGGGGCACGTCTGAGCCGTGTGGAGGTGCTGGGAGACCATGCCTCATTTTAACCCAATCTTATCTCAGTAATAGGGTTCGTGTTTGGAGTTCACCCATGGAGTTCACCTTCAACAGACTTTATAGTGTGAACATGACAAGCAGCCAGCCAATTATCCAAACACGACCAAGAGTACATCATGTAATAAGTGCTAACATTAATATTAATAAAACGTATTAATATTACTAAAACTTTGGCACGTAACTCACCTTGTACCGTGTGTGCTAGATGCATGAATAGGTACAAGCATACTGTATAAAACTTAAAACCAAGTCCAGCGAGCAACTACATAGCAACACTCTAAGAGCCACTTACAACATCTCAGATGGCGTCAAATGTTATTCAGGCATTTTCGACACTCACTTTCTCTTTTCCTTGATTTTCAGCCCTGAAGGACCCATGCAGCGAGGTGTCCTGTAGCTTTGGCAGCACCTGCATCCAGTCATCCGATGGTCTGTCCTCCAAGTGCATGTGTCCTCTGAGTTGTGAGAACGTCCCCAAGCACGTGGTGTGCGGTAGTGACGGCCTGGACTACCAAAGTGAATGTGAGCTCAACATGAAAGCCTGCGCCACTCAGAAGAACATCCGTGTGCATCACCAAGGCCGCTGCGGTGAGTCTGTGGAGCCTTTAAATAGTCATTAGCATTCCATTTACTGTGTTTATCACATGTAGTTCTGTTACCATCTTCCCATTCATGCATTGCAGCTTCCTTCAAAGTGATCGCAGGTCGTTTTGACTGCTTTTAGAATGCAATTGTGGTCAGTGTTGGGGAGTGTTACTTTTAAAATACAAGGGACCCCCTTCCTAAAACATATTGGCAACTATACTGTATATATACATACCAATTGTACATTGAGAAAATAAACTTGTTGCAAAGAAAAGCATGTTGAATTCGGTAAATATTTATTTATTTATTTGTATGTTGAAAATAATGATTCCATTATTACTATGGAATATTATATATTAATTATTATTTATTATTTAAATAATAATGATAATAACAATATTATTATTATTTTACATTTTACATTGCAGAAAAGTAACATAAGTAACTTTGGTGTAATGTATTTGTAAAAAAGTAACACAGTTCAATAAGAACATAAAAAAAAATTTAATACAGTTCTCTGCTTATGTAACAGCAATTGTATTGCATTATCCCCAATGGGATTTTGGATTCTGAAAGCTTGTTGAAGAGTATTGTGGCTGAATTTTGAGTAAAAAATTCAACAGATCAGTTATTCTGCTGAAAGCTCCTGTCACATCACACTTCGCCATGCTAACTGTCTGGGTTTTTGAGCTCTTCTTCTTTGATTAAATCCTGGCTGTTTCATGTTAGTGGGGAGTTGGAGTCATGAGGACAGAGTGTCGTTCATGAAAAGCCCCCTTCCCACCCTGGACTGCCTAATGACATTTCCCTTCCACGCTGCCTGACGAGCTGTCAGATTCTTTTTTTCGGCTTATTCTGCCCCTCTCTGACATTTCAGAGTTTTATTTTGATCTCTTTTATTTGTCTGTACTCCATGATGAAGTCTGGACGTATTCACATTTTTAAGAGAAGTCAATAAAGACTGGCATGTTAGGAAAGTTCCCCATAGGTTTGCTCCAGCATACCCTGCACTCTCAGAGGCTGATCATTAGATCATTTTCAGTTGCTTCGTTATTCCTTATTGGTTAACGAAGATCAAACTCTCCTTATTTAACCTTGCAGTTTTTTTACTGGACATTATTGGACTCTTGTTAAAAATGTAGGACGGTTAGATGATCCACAGCCGAGTCTGCAGTGCAAAAAATCATTTTCTTAATCTGTATTTTTGTCTTGTTTGTCAGTTAAAAAAGATAAATTTACTTGGGGCAAAAATGCATAAGATAGTGAGACTTGTTTTAAGAGCGTTTTCTTTAAAGTAAGTATATTGTTCTTACTTCATTGGCATTGGAATTGTTTCAGTGCACAAATCTAACAGAAGTTACAAAGGTTTTTGCCCATGGGGCTAGAAACATAAAAGTAATTGAAAATATTTTCTCTGAAAACAAGTTTCATTATCCTGTGTAGTTTTGCTTCTCAAGTGTTTTATGAATGCTGAGAATTTTTTTTTTTACTAAGAAACAAGATAAAAATACCAGTTCAGAAGATGATTTTTGCTGTATTTTTTTTATAAACTTTCTGAAAGCAAGTCTTGTGTCTTGTCTGGGGTGTGACATTGTGGTGTTTCCTGCGGCAGAGCAAGGCAGACCGACTCGGAGGGAAGTCACCTCTTGTAAATGATGGCTCTCTGGGCGGCATGGCTGGATGAATGTCTCGGGTCCCAGAGGACGTGTGGAGTATGTTTCTCTGCGGCTCTTGGGAGAGTGTCTTTCATTTTAACCCCCTCGAGAGTACAAAGCACCAAGGAGGACAGACAACAACTCTAAATCTAACTTAGAGACACCATCCTTGCGGTTGCTGACTCTGATGCAATCAACACATACAAATGGGATTTTTATCACTGAAGGACACTACATTGACTTGATTGTTTTAAAATAAGAATGAAATTAAATAAGACAGAATAAGAAATCTGACCTCTAAACTGTCAATACAACAAAAGTCAAGTCATGGTTTAGTACTGTCTTTCACTGCATATAATCATTTTCTTAATCTGTAATTTTGCTTTGTTTTCAAGGAAAAAATATTTAAACATCCTTAACATACGATAACAGAAGTATTCATTACTTTTGTTTTGTTTTGTTTTGCAAGAAAACATCTAAACATCCTTAAAAGAGGATAAATTTACTTGTGAAGCAAAAGCAGTAATTATTATTTAAATAATTATTATTTTGTCTTGTTTTCAGGAAAACATATTTAAACATCTTTAAAAAAATATGTTTACTTGAGTAACAAAAGTTATCTTTTTTCTTGTTTTTCAAAGAAAATGTTGAAACATGTTTAAAAAGAAGAAGAAATTACAA
This sequence comes from Sinocyclocheilus grahami, assembly GCF_001515645.1. Taxonomy (NCBI): domain Eukaryota; kingdom Metazoa; phylum Chordata; class Actinopteri; order Cypriniformes; family Cyprinidae; genus Sinocyclocheilus; species Sinocyclocheilus grahami. The sequence continues at coordinate 1,072,330 of NW_015505356.1, read as the reverse complement.
AAGTCATCGCTTTTTCAGGAAAACATGTAAACATAAAATTACAGGCCTCTCTCATCTTTTTAAGTGGGAGAACTTGCACAATTGGTGGCTGACTAAATACTTTTTTCCCCCACTGTATAAATTCATAAAGATACATTTACTTGAGAAACAAAAATAATAACTATTTTTGTTTTGTCATGTTTTCCAAGAAAACATCTCAACAACCTTAAAAGACAATACATTTGCTAAAAAAAGTAAAAATAATCGTTTTTTGTCTTGTGTTTCAGGAAAGCACATCTAAACATTTTAACAACTATATCATTTTGGCATCTCAAGTAAATTTATCTTGTTTTAAGGATGTGTACATATTTTTTCTATAAAAAAACAAGACAAATACAGAATTGAGGAACAAAACAAAAAAAAAACACAAACAATCGTACAGCAGGACATGGGCCACTGTTATTTCAAAGCACACTTAGACACATTTTTGGCCAGCTCTGTATACACATTCATTCCCGTAAACCGTGGCAACAGCTACTGTTCCTCCAACACATGCATTAAGGTCTTGGCCAGCAACTGTCAGCCACACGGATACAGGGTCTGGACTAATGGAGCGGCCTCATACACACTCCCTGCTGGAACGGGGCTCAGTGTGTCTGGCTAATTACAGCCAACCCTGCATGGCACTGTTAGGCAGCGATACACTGAATGCTGGCTCCAGCCGGCCTCTCTTAATGGGAGCTAATGGTTTCTCCAGTGGTAATGGCTGGCTTGCATGGCGAGATGTTGTTGGAGGTGCTGCCCGCATTGTGCTGGACCCTTTTGGTCGAGCTCCATCCTCCCCTGCTTTGAGAGCCGTCCTATTATTGTGTTAGTATACACCAGTCCCTGACCTGGCAGCAACACTCTCTCTCCCTGGGCTTTTATGCTTAATGCTTGTATATTTGTTTTTAATTCAGAGGTTTAGATCTATTTTTGTTTGATTTGTGTGCGTTTAGGGTGTGTTGACTTAACTGACTGTAACTTTAAACTTTGGCATAATTACATTTGAAATAAGACAATAAGAAATATGACCTCTAAAATGTCTATAGGTCATGTTATACACTGCAAATATATATTATATATTATATTATTTATATATTAAATGTATTATTATTATTGTTGTTGTTGTTGTTGTCTGGTTTTCCAGTAAAACATCTCAGCAGCCTTAAAACAAGAAAATGCTAATCTAAGAGGCAAAAATAATCATTATTGTTGTCTTGCTTTTCAGAAAACAATATAAACATCTTCCAAAGAGGATAAATTTACTTGAGAAACAAAAATCTAATTTAGTTTTGTCTTGATTTAAAAGAAAACATCTAAACAACCTTTTCATTAATTTATGTATTATTTATTTATTTATTTATTTATTTATTTATTATTTTGTGCTAGAACTATTGAATTTGATTTGTGTGCATTTAGGGTGGGTTGGTAGCTGACTACTAAATTTCTAGCCTAATTAGTCAACTAGTCATTCAGAAAAAAACACTGGCTAGTTGATTCTGAAAATATGTCGTTTTATACATCCCTAGTGTGCATGTGTGCATCTGTGTGTTATTTGCTTTCATGATGTCTATCTATGATCTCTGTAGCTTTGTCTTCATTTCCCTCTCATTTTATTCCCATTTTCTTGTTCTTTTTATTCGCCTGTGTTCTTCCTCTCCTCTCATTCTGTGTTTTGTCTTTCTTGTCTAATTTCCTCTGTCTTTTCTGTCTCTGTCTCTCTTGCCTTTTTTCTCTCTGTCTCTGTGCTTCTTTCTCTCCTGCGATTGTGCGACTCGCTCGCGGCCCGGCATTGTCTTAGCACGACACTGGCTGATAAGTCCTTTGTGTTGTCTTGTTTCTGAAAAGTGTGGAGGCTGGCGAAACTGTCACACTTATTTCAATAACCATCATGGCATTTCTATTACAATTATGATCTTGCCATACAGGGCCAGAGCCCGGAGCCCCCTGCAGCCACAAAGACCCATCAGCTCCCACATACACATCACTCCCATCCTGTCAGCTGTCATGCTTATCTTTTCACATTTTAGTATTTCTTCTCAATAAATGACACACCACTGACAACAGCTCCATCAATAGCGCCTAGAAGATGCTTTGAAAAGGAGAACATTCTAGTCAAAAAATGGCATTGTTGCTGTAGAGAAGTGGTTTGGGCATGTGCTCAGATACCAAAAACTCTGGTCCTAGAGGTGCGCTGTCCTAAAGAGTTTAAATTAGTGTTTTTAAAATTAACGTATGCAATTATTTCTTTCAGTTTAACGCATTTAAAATATTCAATGCAATTAACGCTGGGGCAGAGCTAGGGTTGGCCACCCCACTCACAACTGCTGCTTCTGTCTAGTTTTTCTTGACAAGAATTGCGTTTATTTATATGCAGAATGTCTTTACGACCACATCAAACAGGAGACTTTTCAGATGCGCTCTCCAACTTCACCTCAGCACCAGGCTCTAGTCAAATGAGCACTGAAAAGGTATAGGTGACGAGGGAGCTTCAGTAGAACAACAGTGAACTGCGGTCAGATGAGATGTTGTCAGGCCATATGTCAATAAAACAAATTGTCCTGTCCTGTCAGCCATTATACTGTGCTCGTAGCATGTGCTCTTCAATTGCACGCACAAATGCAGTGGCAGTGCTGTATATAATTTCATATTAAAGTGCAAATGAAACTACGATCATGCAATGTTGTAGTTATACCATCAGTTAAGTCATGAAGTTACCAAAAAAGTGATTAAAGCTGTCTTAAAACTGTGCATGTAAGTATTTGTTATATATGAGTCAGATTTAAGAACATGTCTCTGAAATGCAGTGGTTTTCAAAACTGTCCTGAAACCTGATGCACATGACGCGGATCTGACACATATCTTCATCAAACTCTTTACGGTCATTTAAGACTTTATAACTAATTTAAAACTACGTTTGCGAGGTAACTCACCAAAACAGTAAAAGTTAATTAAAAGTTATTAAAACCGTGTCTAGGGACAAGCTAGCCATCACTGCTCTGTCCTTTTCAGCCCATTTGTATCCTATTATTTGATTCGCTCTTGTCGCTTATGACAGAACAGCTAACCAATCACGATGATCTTGTTTTCGGAAAAGATTATTTTATTCGCTTATGTCATAAACAGCGAATCTCTTTAAAAACTGGCTGTTGTTCTCACTACATTGCATTGTTATATTTCGTAAAAAGTTTTACCCGCCAACTGGCGACTGACACTGTTACATACAGTATACTTGGCGAGTGTTAATTTTAGGCCCTGCTTATACATATACATATATGGCTGAGCAATAACTGCCCCACCCCCAATGATTTTGGCCACTGCCCCTCAAAATTTCTGACCTGAAGTATGTCAGAAAAGGTAAAGAGTTGTGAGAAAATACGACGCGTGTCAGGTCCGCGTCATGTTCAACAGCAGCAGCTCTTAAAAGAGCACCCAAAATAACCTAATGACCCAGCTGCTGTGATGTCTGTTAATCAAAGAACAAAAGAAAAAAATATTTAATCAATAACTTTTGTAGCTCTAAGGATTCATCCATGTTTAATTTAGAATTTAGTGTGTGATAATTTTATTCAATTTCTGTGTATTTCTTACTTGCTGAAGGGCAAGTAAGTAAATTAATCATGATTAATTTCAGAAAAAAATGTGCGAATAATTAGTTAATTTTTTTAATCGATTGAAAGCACTAATTTAAATCCAACCTTTATCAAAAAAAAGCTCATTAAGATCTTCAGGAAAATGTATGTATACTACTGTTCAAAAGTTTGGGGTCTGTAAGATTTATGTATTTAATGTTTTTAAAAGAAGGTTGTATTTATATGATTGAAAATACAGTAGAACAGAACTCTTTTCTGTTTTTAATATATTTTAATATGTAATTTA
>NW_015505356.1:1065947-1068410 GCF_001515645.1 Sinocyclocheilus grahami | reverse complement strand
CGAAAGATACCCGTGCTTCCCGTCTGCATTCACAGTGAGACTGAGCGCGAATGCTTAAAGGAGAAGCGATACCTCTTCCTAAGGTGAGTCACTAATTAAGACCCCACCTACAACAATTGGTAGGAACTCCTACAATTGATAGGTGCCTTATACACCACTCAATTTGACTCCACTTGCCTCAAATTCTTATGACTTGGCCAATATAACTTAAACTTCTTAAAATAAGACAGACTTAGTAACAAGGAGGCCACCCACTCAGCAACGCGCTCTGTTTCAGGGGGATCATTCTGTGGTGCGGATTGCGTCAATGTCTCATCCGATTGCTCCTGACTAAATAGTGAGCCATCATGACAAGACACATTCTCTTCTACCTCAAGGGGTAAAAAGTTGGCCTGCAGCGTAAGATTACGGTGTACCATCTTTTCCTTGCCAGTGCTGGTATGTTTGACTGAAAGTATGGCATCTTGAGTCTTTTGAGACCACTACATAAGGCACAGATTCCCACTTATGAGCTAACTTCCTGCATCCTCTTTCACCCTTATTGGCTAGTAACACCCGGTCTCCTTCCTCAATATCACAGCCTTTTGTCCTCATGTTGTAGAGTTCAGTCTGTCGTTGCTGACTTGCACTTGCATTCGCTTGGGCTAAGTTAAGAGCCTCCTTGAGACCATCCTTCATCTTAGCAACGTAGCTGCCATAGTCTGTGATTTCACCATCCCTTCCAACACTGCGGAACATAACGTCTACTGGCAGACGAGGAATCCTTCCATACATTAGGTAAAATGGTGCGTAACCTGTAGATTCATGAGCGGTGCAGTTATAGGCATACGTCAGCGTCTGCAACATCTGGGGCCATTGTTGCTTATCTCTCGGGGGTAATGCTCGTATCATACTGCCTAGCATGCGATTAAACCGCTCTGCGAAGTAAAGTGTTCTGGCCTGGCCTTGATGACCAGCTTTGTCATGCACACCCTGCAAGACCTGTTCAATCACTGGGTTTAAGCACGACTCCTGCACTCTTCAACTTGTGTTCGGCCTCCTTGTTCATGGTACAGGCCATGGACCCACTGTCGAGGAGTGCACGTAATATAACTTGGGCCCCCACAATGGAAACATCAGTGTAAAACAGGCTGTCGGCTCTTTCCAACTTCATCACATTTTGATATAGGACACTTTTATCAGGAATTGCTTTGCAGCTTTCTTCATACAACAGAAGATCATCTTTGTCGCTGAGGGTTTCACTCTTCCCGCTCACATTGTCCCCTCTCCAATGCGAGCATGCTCGTTTCCCTGAGAGTGAGACGCACCAGTTGGTTGAGAGGCTAGTTCCACAGCACTAGGACAGTCTTTACGCTGGTGTCCAACCCTCATGCAGATGAGACAACGCTTCTCTCGCATGCAGTGTGAATGGGTGGAATGTGCTGAATCTCCACAAACACTGCAAGATGAGAAGCGAGCCCTTTGTGTCTGAAAGGACCCTGAAGAGCTGTGTGCAGACTGACTGGTTCGCTCCAACACTCTCTCCAACATGCTAAGGACACGCTCCAATGCATCAGAATTAGATGGGACTGTTTTGGCTGCCTCAAGATGGCTATTAGAGATGCATGCTGCAGTGTTAATGGCAGTGATCTCACCTTCCACGACTTCCTCGGTGCTAGGGACTGCCTTAGCTGTCGATGCTTGGAAGGTGCAGGGCTTAACTGTACTGGGAGTTCTGCGACATTGACTTTCCCTCTGATGTTCATCAATAGCCTCCTGAATCTCTTCGATGGACCATCTGCTCATGGGCTTGCACTTAAACACACTGGATAGTTCAGAGTCAGGACAATTTCGTATGAACATCATGGCCACTTCTGCACTCATGTTCTCCATGTTACTCCCATTGCGTTCTAAATTAATATTGGCACGCTCAGCAGTGGAGTTCAATCTCACCCAATAATTTACAGGGCTTTCCTTAGCTTTAGGCTGTGTTGCATAAAAATCTGCCAATAGCAAATGTGACACAGGGTGATCGCTAAAGTAGTATCTTAGCATGTCATAAATTCTCTCAACACTTGCTGAACCAATGGAAGCAGTGCTTTTTAGTCCCACTTTAATTATACTCTTAGCTCTTCCCAGGAGATGACTCAAGACAGTGTCTGCTTTCTCTGCTTCAGGGTAGCTACTTTCCTGCAAGTACAGTTCCATAACATCTATCCACTCTTGGACGGTGTACTTGTCACTCTCGTCTCCTCTGAACATGGGTGGTTCTTTAATATCTGACCTCACTATGAAACTGACTTTAGAAGAATCAAGTGAGGGCTCTGACTTGGTTAACCCTGATGTCGTTGTGGGTAAAGGGCTGGCCACATTTTGACTGGCTAATAAGCGGCTGACTATGGATTCGCCAATCTGATTACCCAGCTCCCCTATTAACTCTCGTAACTGCTGTGTAACATTGTTGTTACTGTCGGAAGGAGTCGA
>NW_015505356.1:1063000-1064342 GCF_001515645.1 Sinocyclocheilus grahami | reverse complement strand
GGCAAGATGAGAAGCGAGCCCTGTGTGTCTGAAAGGACCTTGAAGAGCTGTGTGCAGGCTGACTGGTTCGCTCCAACACTCTCTCCAACATGCTAAGGACACGCTCCAATGCATCAGAATTAGATGGGACTGTTTTGGCTGCCTCAAGATGGCTATTAGAGATGCATGCTGCAGTGTTAATGGCAGTGATCTCACCTTCCACAACTTCCTCGGAGCTAGGGACTGCCTTAGCTGTCGATACTTGGAAGGTGCAGGGCTTAACTGTACTGGGAGTTCTGCGACATTGACTTTCCCTCTGATGTTCATCAATAGCCTCCTGAATCTCTTCGATGGACCATCTGCTCATGGGCTTGCACTTAAACACACTGGATAGTTCAGAGTCAGGACAATTTCGTATGAACATCATGGCCACTTCTGTTCTCCATGTCTCCATGTTACTCCCATTGCGTTCTAAATTAATATTGGCACGCTCAGCAGTGGAGTTCAATCTCACCCACAGGGCTTTCCTTAGCTCTTCCCAGGAGATGACTCAAGACAGTGTCTGCTTTCTCCGCTTCAGGGCAGCTACTTTTCTGCAAGTACAGTTCCATAACATCTATCCACTCTTGGACGGTGTACTTGTCACTCTCGTCTCCTCTGAACATGGGTGGTTCTTTAATATCTGACCTCACTATGAAACTGACTTTAGAAGAATCAAGTGAGGGCTCTGACTTGGTTAACCCTGATGTCGTTGTGGGTAAAGGGCTGGCCACATTTTGACTGGCTAATAAGCGGCTGACTATGGATTCGCCAAACTGATTACCCAGTTCCCCTATTAACTCTCGTAACTGCTGTGTAACATTGTTGTTACTGTCGGAAGGAGTCGAGCATGCTGGCTGTGCCAACTCAGGACGGGGGCTTACCTCTGGGGCTGAAAAAGTACTTGGGAACAACAGCTTTGGTACGACTCCTGTACCCTCCCCCACTCTGTACAGACCTCTACCCCTCCCAACTAATGGCGTAAATAAATCTGATGTATTTTGACCCCTTTCAACCATTTTGAATGGTACTATAACTTGATCTTTGAATAAAACAGCTCAAACTAAGATATGTAAATATGCAAAATACACAGATGTACAAATCCCAAATGATAAAGTAGAATTACAGAGAAAACGGTCCTCAGAAGGATGTAAGTCCAGATGTCCGATATGTGCAAATATCTCAAATGTGTATGAACGCAAAATGTGTGTCAGTCTATGGTTTATGTGGAACTTCACTGCCGAAGAATATGGGTTCGTGTTTGTGCGAATGTCCGAGTAAAATCACTTGAGTATCTGCTGCATAGATCCCTGTCACACGGTAC